>NW_005844946.1:0-1937 GCF_000455745.1 Alligator sinensis
ATCTAATAGGTCCCTTCCAACCCTAAAATATATGAAATCTATGAGATCTATGACTATTTGTGTGGATTTTTCTTAGGCACCACTAACACAAATTCTTTTTTAATGAGGAAATGAAAGCCCTGCAGTGCACTTGCAGCTCTGCAAATATTGCTTTACTAGGCTTTATTGGCCCAATATAAAGATACAGAAATCAGGGAACATTTAATACTAGCTGTAACATTTATAAGACCCTTATTGCTGTACAAGGAAGCAAAAGAGTTTGTTCTCTAAACATACAATTATGATTAAGGCATTTTAATGTTTGTGGTCCCAGATTAGATTAAACTAATTGTTAAAGACAGAGGCTTTTTCATACTTATCTCCCAGTGGAATCACACCAAGGCAGAGTTAAGATTCTTCAGGTGCCCTCACTGTGCAGTTCTGATTTAAAATGCTGCATTTCTTTTAAAGGGAACTTTCATCCTGAGCTTCCTGGATTTATAAGCTTTGGCTTGGACATAATTACAATATCATTGCAATATGTAATGTTTTTCACTTTAAAAATTTGTACGTACCTTTCACCATAACTGCATCTTAGTGTAGTTTTTGGTCATGGAATTTCCTTGTTTTTTTAAATTAGAAAAAAAAAACCCCACCCCTGCACTGCATTGCACTGTACTGCACTGTGGGCACTATAGAAACCTTGAATCATTGGGCTGATCAGTGGACACTGATCCACAGCTTTGTACGCTTCAAGTCTCACATCTCAGGCTTCCTGCAACTTTATGGCAATTGCTACAGTTTCCTGGCAATATTTTCCAAGCAAAAAGGGATTTCTCCAGGTGGCAGCCCAAACAAGTTGAAATATATTTCCAGAGTAGGCAGGATCCATTGAAATTCACAACACACAATCACAGAAGGGACCAGCACAAAAATAAAATCAGTTACTTAGAAGCTGCTTGCCCATAGCAAAGCATCAAACCAAGCCAGACATTGACTTTTAAGCATAGACAAGAATTTGCCTATGAGACATGGATCAGGTAAATTTCTACATGTCTTCTAGATATTCAGCTAGAATGTACACTAGTTAGGAACTTGTCCATGAAGATTTCCAGCATTCACAAAAAATCTGAAAAAGGTCAGGGTCACAGACTGAGCCCAGGTCCTCTATTGCCTCCACAACCTTGAACTAAAGTGTAATGAGCTCAGATCGTGGCCCAAGGCCCAGCCAGTTTCCAATCAAATGAGCAGGGCAGTCCACTCCCTGAGACATCAGGAAATAGGCTTCACCTGCTCCAGCCTTTAAAAGCTGACTGCAGCCAGCAGTCCACTGTCCTGACAAAGACACTGGTGCTTGCTCTTGACCCCTCTGCAGTTCCTTGACTTTCCTTACCTGAAACTCTGGCTCCGACTCCTGGCTCCCCGTGAACTCATTTCCTGGACTTCACCCCATTGCCAGGTGACCATCTCTGACTGCCCATATCCTGGTCCCTAACAGTTTGCTTAGACCCCTTCTTCATCCTCACTTCACCCTCATTGCTCACAGCCCCACCAGAGGCCTTGGGGTCTCAGGAGCAGGTTGCCTACCTACAAGCAAGCAGTTCAGTGGCTCCAGGCCCTGTTTGGCCAACTGTGGGAAGAAAAGCAGGGCCTGGCACCTAGGCAGGCACTGGGGCACTATAGGCCCAGATAACAATGTTCCAACAGTAAAACACTACTCTCAGGTCACAGCAGGACATGCCTCCTGTGTTGGAGGCCCCTCCTGTAGCTATTCCCTTGTATACCCTTGAGCCCGAGGTTTCCCTCTTGGAGCACTTCTGTGGGCATCTGAAGAAGTTTGGGGAATTTCTGAATCAATGCCACCTGGTGTTCACCCTTTGCCCCACAGGGCCTATCCCATAGATCAGGCCAAGGTAGAATTGGTCATCAACTTGCTTGTAGGGAGCACCCTGACCTGG
>NW_005844947.1:0-308 GCF_000455745.1 Alligator sinensis
AAATGAAATAAAATAAGTTGAAGATGGTGACTTTGATGATGATGATGATTATCATCATCATCATCATCGTAATTTCTAAGTATTCTTTCCAGATTAAAAACTGATGTAACTAATGTTACTCTTACCTTTAATATAATGCTGTGACCAATAATGTGCCCTACCACCAAACTGGAGGATCATTGCTTCACTCCTTAGCCCATCAACTACTCTTTGAATCTGTCCAACTTGGGAGATTCCTATGGTAGCAAAACTACCACAACCCAGATGCCTCAGGATCCTGCAAGAACTGAAGGACTCAAGGCATTTTG
>NW_005844947.1:500-1937 GCF_000455745.1 Alligator sinensis
ATCAGAAGAGCTTTAGAGAATAAATCACTGTTTTCAATGCATGGTTACTACAGTGATTGGTACCCTAAAAATAGACAGATGGAAAATGAATTTCCCTAATATCTTAAGGGAAATAAAGAGAGATGCAGGGTATGGAGGAATTTTGAGAACTGTGAGGGTGATAAATTAGAAAGGCAGATCAACAGATAGCTTGCAATATTTGAGGCAGTTTTTGGATGTAGATATGGGTATCTTATTATCATAGGTCACTGTGCAAGCCTGATAGTAAGGCACATTCATAATTGTCAATAAATTAACTCCAGATTAACACTAGTAAAGATGAAATCAGGCGCTCAGTCAAAAACAGACATTCAGACAGCAAATATTTATTTATTCATGGTATATGATAAAGCAAAAATGAGGTTATGACATCTTGAAAAGAGATGGCTTTTGCTTGCTTGTGGTAACAATCCTTTCTTCCTGCCTTCCTGCCTTCAACAGACTTTGAAAAAAATACTTAAGAGAAATACAGTGAGAGAAATAATGGGAGAAGCAATCAACTTTAAATTGATATAAAACCCTGGACCTCAATGGCCGTTTGTACACACAACTTTTTTTGCTCTTTCCTGCCCTGCAACTGTGGGACTGTTTGCATGAACAGGATGGACACTTTGAAAGTCCTTCTGGTGCATTAAAGTAAAACTCTTCGGACTTAGTTTAGTTTGGCTCACCAGGAATTAAAGCATCGCACCCATGCATTTGTTACGTGCACACAAAAGAAGGCACTCAGACATGTAATTAGCCTCTTTTTCCACCAGGTGCTGCTGCAACTTTTGTGTAGTTCACTCCTGGGTGCATCCGATGTCGCTTCGAATTGTTGTGGAAGCAAACAAAGGTTTCATTAATGTCTTATGGAAAGTTTAGTTAGACACCCCATAAAGAATGAGTAGATGGGCTGCAAATGCCAGTCTAGGATCCAGAAAGTGTATTTATACTGCAGGTCTCCAGAAAAAAATTAAAAAGAATTAATTTTGACAAATAATAGCTCGTTAACATCAGTGCTCTGAGTTAGATACACGGGTATGATGCATTTGTACATCAGCTGAGATACGTAAAGTACAGACATATCTCTATTTCGAAAACAGGTTTTTTATACATATTTACTGTTTTACTACATACTTACTGAACATTTTTATTACATGTGAGCAGTTTTCTTACCTACTTACTGAAAAAAAAATGCCATGGTACAATGAAGGAAATCAGGAATAATTTGTGACACCGTGAGAGCCACGACATGTGAAATTATTTTTATGCAATAAACTCTGGCACAGTTCTCACTGGAGTTTATTGCTCTGGGCAATACATTTGCACCCAGAACTGCAGCACATTGAACTGGGGTGGAGCAGCCCCAGCTGGCAGGGGACCCTGGGGTTCACCCTGTCAGCCTGGGTCTGCTCC
>NW_005844948.1:0-1933 GCF_000455745.1 Alligator sinensis
GGGGGGGGGGGGGGGGGGGTGTTGTTTGTTTTTTTAAGTTCAGAGCCAAGTTGCTAGATTGGAGAATCATGAAACTAGATAGGAAAAACCATAAGCTAGATACAAATTTCTTCTTCCAGAAGAAGTTATAAGCACTCCAGACATCTGCTTTCACTGGTTTATCCACATGCTAATCACAAGTTAGTTGGATACAATTACTTTTAGCTAAAAGAAAACTAACACATTCTGTCAACAAAGATTCCAATCTTGACTGAGCCCACTAAGGGTCTACGCTTCTGCAGTTGGTGACCCAGGAACCAGAAGTGAAGTCTCCTGTTTCCAATGAACAAAGAAAGTTTCATTTGCAACTTAGAAATCACCACAGTCCAAAGTCAATCAAACATATTCATTCTTATCCCTGTGATCCTGACACACAAGATTTCTCTACCAACTACCTGCACTGTTCAATATTATTTGGTATGCAGGCACTTTCAAACTGGGATTGGCATTGTGTTATGAGGTTCAGCAAATTATGCAACCAATATGCATAAGTGTAGTACACTAAAGGTAAGAGACAGATGTAGAAGACAACACATTTAAGTTAGTATTTGCATGATCAATGCTATCACAGAAATTCACTACTTACCCTGCTTGCGAACATCTTCCACAGCTGCCACTAGCTCCTCTTTAAGAAACTGGCTCTCTTTTGCAATTTTGTCCCCTTTCTCCAAGAAATTTTCTGTTGCTTGTTCAACTGATGCAGCCAACACATGAGCCTTTTTTGAACGTCCTCTTTTTTTGTTGGAAGGTCCTTTATTACTGGTATTAACCAGTGTTGTAACCTAAAAAGATATGTTACAATATGCAACATGAATAAAACTACAAGATTATCAATTTAACAAGGAAAGCCACATTTTTCCAGGTAACAGGAGTATGTTTGCAATACCTAGGCTAATTTCTCATATGAAGTATTTAACTGCCAGTACATAAGATTTTTTTTAGAAAATATGAAAAAGCAGCACAGTAATGTTTAATCTAAGCAATTATACAGTCAGCTAAACTATTTACAGATTTTTTCAGATACAGTTCTGCAAATCTGATTAAAAAACAAAGAGAAAAACCAAAAAAGAAAAAAAAAAGATGCAATTTTCATTAAGAGGTCAGAGCACTCTTTAAAATGCTTGGGGAAAAAAAGTAAGTGAACAGGACTGATATAGCATTTACACCCCCTCCCCCCTCCACAACAAAAAAACCCCAACAAGACAGGGTTATGAAGGACAGAGCTAAGAAGATAATGGTTGCTTCAAGCTATTACATTCTCACTTAAATCAGTATAGATTTGTATATTTAATTGGACGAGTTTTAATAGTGCCCCACGTAACTTAATGTTGGTTAATATTTCCCATTACAAGACCCTGTTTTAGTTGCTTTTGAGGTTTCTAGGGGTGAAAACTTTCAGCTGAAAGTTTCCATGATGACCATCTCCCTTAGGCTGAATTGTTTTAGAACATTCCAGCAAAATAGGTTTGGTCATTTCAGAAAATGAGTAGAGAACATGTATTATTTTGCCCATGGTTTTAAAAGTCTTTGGAATCTTTCCATTGCCAATTCCTCAGACCTCCATGTTTAGGAGCTGAGAGGGGCGCATACATGTGTCAGGAATATACCTTTCATCTTTCCTAAAGAGTGAATTGGGCAAATTCATCCCAATTTTTGCAAGCCTCTTAAATCTCTCTAAACTGCATGGCTGAACTGAAATCTTTCAGTCTGGTAGCTAAAGTCTCCAAACATTCTGCCTGCACTAAGCATGCTTCACCCAGAACTGCAGGGACTGGAAAAACAGAGCGCAACCTGGGGTGTGGCAGCAGAGGGGCAAGGGGCACTGCCGGCCCCACCCACTCCCTCGGCTCACTGTGCCCACTACCAGGAGCAGGGCTGGGGGGGCAAGGGCAGC
>NW_005844949.1:0-1931 GCF_000455745.1 Alligator sinensis
ACAGCTGAGTGGGGATAATACATTAGAAGACTTATACTCACTTTCTGGACACAGGAGCAGAGTTTGGTTCTAAGTGAAACTTAGAAGTTGTTGATCCTGTTTTCTTGTTTCTGAAAAGCTGTGTAATGTTTGTAGGACGTCATGCATAATACTGTTCCATTGAATTCCATCTAAGCATAACTGAAGTAGAAGGAACAGCATGCTCATGCTACAATTTCTTACTTTTGAGCAAAATGCATGCTCTTTTTACTCAGGAAGGTCTACACACCACCTCTCCTTGATGCAGGGCAAATATTTCCAAAGCATAACAGTATGCAGCTGTTACTGACTTAAGAAGATAGCAATCAAAAACAGAAATGAACACTGCATAATTAAAAATAAAAAGCTAGACTTTTTAAAAAATCTGTTTTTAAAGAAGCCCCACTTTGAAAACTAGTCAGCCTCACCTGGAAATAGTCTAGATTTAAGTTATAATGTCACAGACTTCTTGTAAGGAGACGTGTGTCCAAGATGGGCAGCATTACATTTCTTATAATATCATCAGCCATGTCCCATTCCTCAGGGGACTGGGTTTTATAACTTCTCCATGACCAGATGTCTACCCAGCTCAGGTAATGTATGGTGGATTAAAATTTCTGTTTATATCTGAATGGAAGCAGCTTCATGAACATAACAGTCAGTACTTAATGGAGGAACTGCTGTATACTTTAGCAAAAGGGAGAGTCATAAAAGAATACACCAAATAATAATAATAATAATAATAACAGACCATTAGTAATAATAAATAATAATAATAATAGACCAATTTTGTCCCACACCAACAACATCCCCATACCAAAAAAAAAAGTATCACTAATAATGTTGTTATGCTGACTCTCTGTACCAGCAGCAGGCAAGAGAGTGATCCACAGGCAGTAAGCATGCCAAAACTAAGTGCAATGTAGAACAGGACAACAGGCCTGAAATGGGCATGGGCAAGGACAGAGAGAAATTAGCATAAGGAAACATGTGGGAGTCTAGAGCTAGACTATGAAGGTGCCATTGGTCAAGGGTGAAGGTTGTCAATAGAGGAGCACAGAGAGGGGAGCCCTGGGCTGAAACACAGTGAAATGAAAGTAAAATGCACAGGTCATTGTTTAGGGTGAGAGCTGGGCACATGGATGCTTCCCTTGTGGATGGTGGCCATAGATACCGCAAAGTGTAGATGACCAGAACCCATGATTAGTGGGACTTTCAAACATGAAGAGAAGAGGGCCAAGGGAGAGAGCGTTATTTATTTTTTTCGTTCTTTAGAAAACATGCCACCCTTGCTAAAAATGTCCCTCAAAGCCACCTGAACCTGCTTGTTCCTCAGGGTATAAATGAAGGGGTTGAGCAGAGGAGACACCATGGTGTTGAGAACAGACACCCCCTTACTGACATCCACCTCGCTATAAAAATCCCCCTGCCATAGGTCATGGACACCACAACGAGATGAGAAGAACAAGTAGAGAAAGCTTTCTGCCTCCTGGCAGCAGAAGGCATTTGTATCACTGTGATGACAATGCTAATGTAAGACACAACAGTGACAGTGAAACAGCCCAACAAAGAAAACACAGCTACAACAAAACTCAGAGACTCCAAGAGCTTGGTATCTCCACAGGCAAGCTTAAGTAGTGGAGTATTATTGCAGAAGAAATGGTTAATGACATTTGGGCCACAGAAAGGCATGTGGAAGAGCAGCATTGCAGGGCCAATAATAAGGAGGAACCCTGCAATCCAGTAACCCAGCACCAGAAGGGTCCTGACTTGAGAGTTCATGATGGTGGTAGAGCGCAGAGGGTTACAGATGGCCACATATCTATCAAAGGACATAGCTGCCAAGGACTCTGTAGCACCCAGCATGAAATAAAGAAACAATTGAGTGAAACACGCTGGTAAAGAAATTGTTT
>NW_005844950.1:0-1922 GCF_000455745.1 Alligator sinensis
TTGTCATGATTAAAGTGGTATGGGATGGACCCAATGATAGTCTGTAAAGGAGTACTGCTCTCCATTATATTCCATCAAAGAAGCCAGCAATAGTAGGATGAGAGATCTATTTGGAGAGCCTGCAAACACAGTGCATACAGACTGTTCAAGAGGTAAGATTCCTATAATTTCAGTGCCAAGAGTCATTCTTCACAGTGTTGTTTTATTCTTATGCATCTAAGAATTTACGACAGCCAGGGAAAGCAAGATCCACTGTGATATGTCAGCAGGCTTTGGAACTTTTTGTCCTCATCATGACATAACTCTAAAGGTCACTCATTATCCAGAGCTTCAGAATATGCTGGCAAAATATTCTCAGCAGACAGTTTTTTTTTAATGACTTAGTGGCCCATAAACTACAGAACTCAAAACCTATTTCTCACGTTGGGTTACTCCCCCATAAACTTCATAACCCCCAAAGAAAAGAAAATATTTATCATAATTGCTACACCAGAGAAGGTTAGAGTTGGGTCCTTTTTAGACATTTCTCATTTTGTGGTCTTTGGACATCCTATGTGCATACCTTCCGATTTCAATAATCCCCAGTGTTTTTAGACCTAAGGACATGAACACAAGAACATGTCATAGTGAGGGAAACGAGGGCAAGGTTTATTGTACATCAGCTGTTCTGATATTCTATAGTGGCCAGATTCTTGGACCGTATGAGGATTTATCTCCTAGTTGGAGAGACTGTTCTCTGGAATCTAAACAGTATTCTCTTGTTACCAATTGGCCCTTTCTATACACAATCCCTGTTTCACTGCCTTATAAAACAGCAGTGTCAGTGGCAAGGGCTAACCATGAAGTCTAGTGTTGGAGATGCATGTTCTCTACAGAGGTGAGCCTGTACTACTTAGAAGCTAAATGATAGCTTAGTACCCATCTTACTGGAATAAATTCACGGAACCCTCACGAATGCAAACCCCCCCTCCCCCCCAAAAAAACCTGTTGCTTCCCAACCCAGAGGAAAGATCTGCCATTGGAGGAGGACTGTATATGTGAATATGCAAGAAAGCTGAGAGTCATCTTTACTGCTTCTTCCAATACAATGTTAGGGAAGTTCTGGTTTACTAACTTATTCCCAATTTTTCACTGTTCTCTCCTTCCTAACATTTTGATTTTGGGTAGAAAGTTCTTGTCACATTTTTAAATTTCTTCATATTATGAAAGAAGCCTGTATATCTGTTCATATTTAAAATATGTATATTTTTTATGGTCTGTCTGGGCTTGATCATGCTTCTATTGAAACTGAGTTTAATGGAAAAAGGAAACGGTTTGAAGGGTGTGGCTTTGTTAGAGCTTGCTTAGCTTTCTGGGAAAAAACCTCAGTTAAATAATCAGAGACTACCTATTGCATTCTAAATTATTTCAAATATCACACCTGGTGCTGAAATGAAAAAGAGGGGATCTGAGAAAACTGCCATTTTCAGATGCTAATAAGAACTACAAATCATTTGTCTTTTGTTCCAGCAAAATCTCTCTGCTCTCTCCATTTCAAAGCTAAGGCTAAGTTTTTTTTCTAATGGTTTCCATTCTAGGCTGACAGTTTGAAAATAAATATAGAAAGAGAATTACATGCATCTGAGGGAAGAGTTATTGTGAGCTAACTCAGAACACATACATTGTTCACCTTCAGTTTCATAACTCATTTTCATAAAATTGAGAATGACTTATGAAAAGAAAAACAAGAATCATATTGTTCTCTTCTTGCTGGTTTAATGATGCTGGAAACAGGATAGGGTTAAAAAAGGTAACCATCATCAGTTGTTCATCATCAGGGATCCTGGTTTTCCTTGATAGAGAATTTGCGATTTAAAAAAAAAAATAAAAACCCCAGAATCTGTGATTAAAAAAAGGCCCCCCACAGCCCTGCTGGTGCCCCT
>NW_005844951.1:0-1915 GCF_000455745.1 Alligator sinensis
CTGCTGCTTCCTAGAAGCAGCTCCAAGCCCCGCTCCCCATGGGTGGCTGTGCCAAGGTGGGGATGAGAGTCTCAAATGGCCTGAAGCCCACATGTTTGTTTGCCTAGGACTCACTAAAGGGGTCAATCCTGCCCTGGAATGATGCTTCTATTAACACAACCCATATGCTAACAGAATAATTAAAAGAAATTTATTGTTTTTCCTTGAGTGAACCAACACACAGAAGATGACAAAAAACATGTTTTAACATTTACACAGCCATCTGTGAAATAGAAGTACAACGCTTATTTTTTTTTTCTATTTTTTTTTTGGAGGAGGAGGAGAATGGTTGGGACATAAAGCAGAAGTTGTAGCCAGTATAGCTATGTATTTTGCCATTCAACATGTGAAAACCCATGTAGTTGAATTAACTTGGCTCTGCTGCTTTATTAAAGACTTGGGTTCTAATCCCAATTCTGCTTAACATTTTTTTTAAACTGGGTAATTAGTTTGTTTGAATAATTAAAAGAATGATAGTTGCCTGACCTGTTGGTATAGGGATACAGGGTGAGAAGCCTTGATGATAAAGTTCTGAACTGCAAAGGAATGTTAACTTCTCTTAGTAGAACAGGTGACACAGAATCTCTGTTCTCCTGGCCCCCATCCAATTACAGATTTCTATCTACCATGAAGTATGTGTTGTGGATTTCTATCTTATCTCTTTTAGGACAATGCAAATCTTATCTCAGCTGTTGACAGGCACATGAATCCTGCTAAATGTTAAATGTCATGCCAGATGGGTGTGACATTTGACAGGTGTTATGAACTGTCAGTATATACTCTAGGCTCCTTTTCTTAAAATCCAGCATTATCTAATAATTGGGCTCTTATTTATGTGAATGAGTCATTGCCTCAACTTGAGTTAAAATAGAGGAGCTTTAGGCAGTGCTAAAAATCATGCATTTGGTTGAGCTTTGAAGGTAAAAGAGAGGTATGAGGTATGTAGAAGTTTTAGGATATGTTCTTACAGCACAGGAAATGATAATTTGGAGGATCTGTCAGTAATGGACTCCCCCATACTTTTTATTGATTTCTTTAAATAAGGACTACCTGCTGTAATAATGTCAGCAAGGTTTTTGAATAAGGTATTTCCCTTATTTCATCTGAACAATATTTTATTTTGAAATCATAGAGGAATTCATTCTTTCAGAGTTGGTAATCTACCACCTTTTATAATCACTACTTTACCAGAGTATTTGGTAGATTGATAATAGAAAAAAAAAATCACTTTTCTGGTGACAGTTCTTTAGCAACAAGATCAACTTCCATCTACTCTTTTTTATCAGCTATGTTAGTATTGCATGATGCTTTTCTATTCTAATTTGTTGAGTTGTTCATAAAATCAAACCAAAGCACATGATATTTAATGTAACATGAAGTGGAAAGCATCAGCAACAATGTAGTACTTATCCTGTTTCTGTTTCCACCTTGAGACAGTATAGAATGAGATCATCTGTTTGTCACAACTTCTGGTGACAGTGGGGGCAAAAAGCAAACAGGAACAGGTTTGGGATCTAAAAAATTAATTTCTTGGACACGCATATAGTACTGGGTGAATAATGCATTTTCAGGTCATTGCCCATTTTGAACAGTCCGAAGGAATATTTTGATGATTAATTTGTTTTGATTTTGAACATTTTTATTCTAATGTGTCCTATGAAAACTTGAAACAAGAAGTGGCTTTGCATGATCAGGCCACTACCTACACGCTAGAACATTACTGCTTTATGGCTCTGGGGCCTCTTCACTTGTTATTGAGGAGGGAAGAAGGGCATGTTATTTTGAGCATGTTATGTTCTTTGCCATGAGTTTGCATGTTATCTTAACTTGAAAATGATACAGGGCCGGAATAATGCATAGGCACATGCCTGGGGCC
>NW_005844952.1:0-1912 GCF_000455745.1 Alligator sinensis
TCAATAAAGATCTTGGTTGCTGAACCTGTGCGTTGGTCTTTTGTCCAACACCCTGAGCCTGCCCAGGAGCAAGAAGCACAGATCCAACTGCAATCAAGGATGAAAGGCTTCAGTTCTTACTCAGCCTGAGCCAGGACAGCACATGACTGAAAGCCTCAGAGAAATGAGAACTCCCTAGGGATATCAGGGACTTGTTTCTCTGTGAAGAAACAAACCACAGGAAACCTGTTACCCTTCGGACCCAACTGCTCCCATGAGGGAAGAGGAGTGAACTGCCAGGAGATGAGCCTTGCCCAAGTCATGCAGAGGACTGAGGGTTACTGGGTGGGAGAGGAAAGGAAATGCCATGTTTTACTCTACCTGTGCAGAAGGGGGCTTTCTCCTCTGCAGTGGTGAAATCATCTGGAAGAGACATGGCAGACAAGCATGAGTAAAGCTGTCAGATGCACCAGGGCTCCCCTCAAGGGACACTGGGAGAGGAATTGCCTCTGGGCCCCTAGGCAGACCTGGCACTGTAGAAGGCAGGCTTGGCCAAGATCAGTGAGATAAAGGAAGGACCCCTGGTGACAGGGGCACTTGGAGAGCTTTATGTGGGCTCCTTGGAAAAAAAGCAAAGTTACCCCAATGCCACACATGGAGAGATCTCCAGCAGGTCTGTGCCAAGTGCCCTTGGACTCCTCAGCCATCTGGTCTCACAGCCACTGGGGTTCTGGCTTTGTCACTCTGAGTTACGAGCTGAGGAGAGAGCATCAAGGAGACAATATGCTTCCCTGGAGTCCCACACATAGAATGAGGGGGTCTCAGGGTGGGATCTGAAGCTAGGGCCCACCTAAATCCCTTTGTCTCTAACCCACCAGGTTTGGGCTTGCAGCATGAAGTCATGTGAGGCCAGTCAAGATCACAACTTTAAGAACTCCTTAGTGGTGTGACCAGTTATCACTTCTGCTTACGGAAAACTGGTCCTGGAGATCAAGTGACTACCTAGGCTCCTGACTTTGCCCCTAAAGCCAGTGTCAGTTCCAGGCTCCTGCTCGGAAGTGCCCTAGTACATTTGTTTTCCCAGCAATTGAGGAAGTAGTTGAAAGGGAGACTCCTCCATCTTCTTCCTTTTAAGCAGTAAGTCATGAAACTGTTCGGACTCCCATGACCCATTGAGTGCCACCCCTTAATGAAACCTGCAGCATTTGGCAATGTCCTTCTGCTATAGCTGAAAGAAAAGAAATTGGTCTGTGCTGTTTGATTCAGGTTGCTGAATCAAACAGGAAAAGGCAGGTTGCAGGGATGCTTCTGCCTGCTCCAGCCTTGTGGAATTGGGCAGAATGGCCCAGCTGGGATGGCACTTGGGAGAGGGGGAAGGTGGGAAGTAAATGCTTTGTGGGGTAGCATGGAAGTAAAGAAAGCAGAAAGTGCATTTAAATAGGAAATCAATTTAGTGCCTCACAGATCCAATAAGCATGATGGAGAAGGTATAGAAGAAATGCTTCTTCTACTCCCAGTTGTTTCTATACCCCTCAAGCACTAGGCATCCCCCTCCATCCTGACATGGGGCTTCTTCCTGCCCTGGCAGGTGCATGCAGCACTTTCCAGCTGCTCCTACCCTGTTTGTGAGCCTGTGCATCAGTGTGCTCCCAGGGCCTGCCCACTGCGGCCAGAGCTGCATGGATAGGGAGTGTCTGTGATGCTAGGAGGTGGGCAGCACGGCAGGGGGGAAGTCACAGAGCAGCTGTAGTAAAGGCAAACAGTTCAAAATAAAAACAGATGTGGCAGAGAACAGCACGTAAGGAGTGGCTGGTAACACCTGAGAGGATGAGCCTGGTACCTTGAGAGGGACCTGCCACCTTGAGCCTCGTCACCTCAGTAGGAATCGGGTACTAGTAGAGGAATCCCCCAATTATGCAGACTGCAATCAGTG
>NW_005844953.1:0-1910 GCF_000455745.1 Alligator sinensis
GGAGCAGCGCGGAGCATGCTACAAGAGGGGTGGGTGGGTGTGAATATTAATATGGGGAAAAGACGCGCACGCACACCGGCTATGGGAAGAGGGACTGCGCAGCATTGAGCATGCTAAGTGCAAAGCAGCTCAATATAGCAATTATTCACTGCACAACTAAAACCCGCTTTGGCTGGTAGGTGCTACAACAGCCAAGCGCCCGAGACATTGGTGTGCTCACATGGATGGAAGGATTGATCTGCTCCTCTTAGTGAATGGCATTGATCCCAATGCCTAAAAGTCGCTGCTGCCAAGAAATGCTAGAAGCCTTAATAATACTAGTGTGAAAGCAGCTGCCCCTTCCGGTCAAGCCCTTGAGGACTGGCGCTATCGGCAGCCCATCACCGTAATATCCAAGTATCATAGTTGAAATGAGAGACATGAAAAGAGTAACACCCGTCGCCACTCTCTGGCTTCCCCCTCTCCATCTGAACCAGTTGATGCCCTTTGCTACTTCTGCTCTAGAAAAAATGTTTTACCTGCTGCCCCGATGTACCAGTCGCTTCCATTAAACTACTGCCCTCATCTGCACTGAAAGCCAGCAGCACCTCCATTGCCATCAGCATCCAGACACGTCCTCGAAACTGCACAGGCTACCCCCACAACACCGCCTTCAAAGAGCAGCAAGAGCAACACTGCTCTCTATACCCTGCAAGGAGGTTTGGGGGCTGTTGTGTCCCCCGGACAAGTCTCGGCAAGGTGGGAGACAGGGCTTTAGGAGGAATCTGGCTTTTCCCCACCTTACGGGCATACCGTAACATCCTCAGCACCTCAGATGAATTCGGAGACACAGGCTGAGGACCCCGCCTGGGCAGGCAGGAAGACAAGCACAAAAAGAAACAGAGCCATTAATGTGGCATGCACTTCATTTTCCAATGGCTGCATTTTTCTAACAAAACATCGCTGCCATCTTCCATTTCACTCGGGGAGTCGGAAAGCATGGAGAAGCTGGACAGGAAGACTTCAGGTCCTCCTTTGAGCAGAAGAGCGCACTGTTCAGATCATATTTGACACCATGACTCTCATTATTGAGTCAGCCGTTACAAAAATACCCAGTTCCATGAATGGGCGCCTCCCTTCAGTGCCAGAGCTATACAATACTTGGTGGTATTGCTTTATAGCAAACTAGTGAATAGTTCTTTCAGTTTGAAACGTGACCATTTGCACTCTCTCCCCTGTCCTCTCCCCCACCCCCAAATTTCACGCTCTGACAAATGGATGCTCAAAGCAAAACTCCAGGGGAAGACTCCACTTTTTACCAGGATTCAAACAATAATCAAGTGAGCCTCAAAAACTAGCATAGCTATGATATGAAGTCACAGAGAAGGCCTGGAGTCTGCCAGCCTCAGTGGCTCTTTCTGGGAATTTGATCCGAGTTTCACGTTCTTAAGAAGATTTCGAAGGAGAAGAGCGTTGGTGCTTCCATTTGGCACAGCTCTGACCGCTTATCTGAGGACTGGAAGCATCCAAATATATTAGGTACCAACCTATAAAATCAGAGGAATGATAAAGACCTGATACTAAGATGCAAGCTGATGTATTAGCCCAGGAGGCAATCTGTTTGGATAGGCTCTTTTTCCCTTAAAACAGCTTAAGTGCTACTTATGACCAGGCCACTAAATAGATCATGCTCAGCTAAAGGATGCACATTCCTCTGCTGCTGATCTCCCCAGGTTCAGTGCACCGTGACAGTGTTACACCGATTACTGGAAAAAATCACTTGGAATTGGCCGTGTGGACATGGGGCTCCAACAATTTGATGCTGAATGGGCATGGCCATAGCGGAGACAAAGTTCAGGATAAAAATCCTTCCCAAATCCAGGTATAATGGAGGCTCATTTGAAGAAAGGAGTTAGTTTTGCTGGAAGCAA
>NW_005844954.1:0-768 GCF_000455745.1 Alligator sinensis
TATATTAAATTGGCAACAAATGAAATAGCTCCATCAGCTGTCCTGCTACAAAAAAATTCAGACAGTAAACTAGTACCTATAGCTTACGAATCCCGCAATTTGACAGGTCCAGAGATTAATTTTGACCAGTGTGAACGAGAGTGCCTGGCTGCAGTATGGGCTGTTCAAAAATTTGAAGGACTCCCAGAGATGGCCCCAGTAATCATTCAGACACAACACTCACCCATAGAGTACATTTTGTCAGGAAACCTGACAGGGTCTAAAGTGTCCAACACCCGGATCGCCCGGTGGGCATTGTTCCTGACTGGATGGGGAGTTGGACATGAAACCCAGTCTAAGGTGGATATGCTCCCCTATGCCTTGTTAATAGAAGGCACTACTCACCAGTGCCCTGGTATAGAGCCTTGCCAAGGGAACACAGGGGTCACTGAGGCTCCACCGCTGGAAGAAAACCCAGCAGTGGAGGATCAGCCTACCCATGTGTGGTTTACAGATGGGAGCTCTAGCTTTGAAAATGGAAAGTGGTTTACTGGATATGTTGCGGTGAATTTAAATAATGATCAGATACGGGGTCCCTTGCCAGGGGGGTACTCAGCTCAAGCTGCTGAAGTGAGGGAACTCCTTGAACAGCATAACCCACCTGAAGGGAAATTGTGGATCTACACTGACTCTGACTTCTGTGCTAAGGCTCTGCTATACTGGATATGTAATTGGAACAAAGCTAATTGGCATGCTGCTGATGGCAAAGAAATTGCACAAAAGGGTGAT
>NW_005844954.1:1412-1909 GCF_000455745.1 Alligator sinensis
AGACTCAGACCGAGGTCCCCATTTCACTGGGGCTGTTGTTAAACAACTGCTGCAAGCCTTAGGCATCAGGTAGCAGCGGCACATTCCTCACCACCCTCAGGCATCTGGGCAGGTAGATGCCAGATCAGCGAATGAATAGGACAATTAAGGAGTCGTTAAGGAAGGTGGTAAATCAAACAGGTACAGACTGGGATCTTAAGCTTCCTTTGGTCTTAGCTGCTCTCTGGAGCGGGAACCACTTGGGAACCAGCCTCCAGCCCTACCAGATCCTATTTGGCAAGCGGATGGCTCTAATACCTACCGGGCTTATCCCATACCCAGACAATCTGGACAATCCACAGCCCACAGAAATTACTGAATGGGTGAAAGAGCTCCCATATTGTTTGAGGCATCAGGAGTTGCAAATTAATGAAGCTATTCAGCAAGCTCAGCTGCGGATAGAACAGCTTCCCAGACTTTGGGAAACTGGACAGTCAGTCATGTACCTTAGACTCACC
>NW_005844955.1:0-1899 GCF_000455745.1 Alligator sinensis
GAGATGCATCATACCCATGGTTAAATTACAACATTTAACCACTTTAAAAATAATTTAATATGTAGACTAACATGTTACAGATCAAAACAACTGAAACCAGTTGGCTTACCAATGATTTATGGATAAACTGTTGCAATATAGATGAAATGTTGGACCATGCAGATAACACCAAGAGTGCTTCCCTGCATGTTTTTTGAGGAAGAACATTAAAAAAGAACATTTAAAAAAAGAGTGAATACATTTACAAACTTCTTAAAGCTTTCATTTTTTTAGCAACATGACTATAATTTTGTCCAAGTGTATCATCATTGAATCCAACAGACAACAGACAGAAGTTTGTACTAAGGGCTTGGATGGACAACACAGCAATTACACCTGACTAAAAAAAAAAGTAGTAAACAGACAATCAAACCCCTATAATGGGGTAGCTTTTTCCAATCCATTGCAAAATTACCCCTGAAGGAATCAACAGTAAAACTCAGATTTTTCAATTTATACTGGTTTAGGCATTGTCTGTCCACTTTTACCTGGGGGCAGCCATTTGCTGAAGGGAAACAGACTATAACTTGTTCCCTTGTTGCCAGTTGTGAGGTGCAGTACTAACCATTTATTATGTAAGCTACCCTGGAGATAGCTATATGGCTGTCCCTGCCTGATTCTGGGGTAGGGTGTACATTCCTCTGTCCTTACTCTAAGTGTTTTTCTTGCATAAGGTATTCTTCTTTTCACTTACAAATAGTTACAGGTTCTTATGTCTTTTACATTTACCAGGTATCATTAATGGATGTTACATCAGTGTATTAGGAAAAGACAGACAACTGGACCAAATTTTGAATTTTTTACCCACAATAGTGATCAATTATAGCAAGCCACTCAACAGGGTCCAATTCTCACGGGTTACATCAACTGAACTTTGGAGTGTTCTCCTGCTCATGCAGTAGCTATTGCTTAATTTTTCTCCAAAACTTACAGAGCATCATTCTCCCAGTTTAATATGATTATACTTCCAGTCTTCAGGAAATTGTGCATGTGAGCACTGTCCTTTGCACTGCTATTGTAGCAAGCCTAATGCTGGACTTAGGCAGCAGTCAACACATCTGATAACCTAAAATAATTTTTGCTTGCTAAGAAGTGCTGTGGATGCTGTTCAGCTGTTTAAACAGGAATTCCAAACAGGTAACATGACATTTTAATATGAGAAAAATAATTTCTGTACCTAACTTGGGAGTCAGGTAGGAAGTAAGATGTAAACAGCTGATGGGGTTAACAGCACAAGAGCAACATTTCAGCCTTTAAAGCCTGATAGCTGGGTTTGTTTCCAACACATCAGAAAATATGATCATTTAAATGAAAGAGCTCATAGTTCTTGCCTTTGTCATTCTCTGTCATCCTTCATTTGTCACTAACTCAGATACAGGAGTGTACACCGTCACTTGTATGCTGTCGCTTCTCTGCTTTTTCTCAGCACTGCTAAAAAGCAGAAGGTGTCTCTGTATAAAATCAAACATCAAAAGACAGGTACATTTACATAAATCATTGTTCAGGCTTCACCTTTTATCTGGTGTAAAGATGCATAATTAGGAACAAGAGTCTGAATCTGAATTTTTCAAAAGTGCAGAGCAGCCACACAGCTCACATTTACACAAAATTAGGTGGCTTCTATAGGCATCTAGATTTAGGCATCCAAGATGGAAAACTTTGGATGTGAGTTTTAAGAACACACTCTTCCTAGGACCAGATCCGAAGAAGAAGTTATAATCAATAGGATCAGCCATTGCTAAAAATCCATTTCTCTGTACTGGGTTTGAGCAGGTTTGATAAATAGGACATAGGAGGTTTGATGTATGATATCGTGTCTGAAATAGCAGAGGACTGGGCTCTGACCCAAAATGTCCCTTC
>NW_005844956.1:0-1898 GCF_000455745.1 Alligator sinensis
ATACATCTCTCACACATGCACACACTCTTACCAAGTAACACAAAGCGTATCTTTGCCCACCACAAAGCCAAAAACATCAGTCCCATTCAACTAAACTGATGAAGATTAACGATGGCTCATCCATAAACAACAGACTGATCTTTTGTGTTCCAGCTCGAAATAACTCAGAGCTTTAAGGAAAACTGTTCCCCTTCCCCACAAAGATTTGCTTCAAAATTTAGCCCTGAGTTCTTTTACATTACACTGCTGGAATTGTGAAATCTGGCACTAATCTGGTATGTAACTAAGAGGCTTTGGGGCAAACCTGTTCCCTTGGTAAATTCTCACCAGTCTTTACTAGCCTCCAGCAAAAATATTTCACTTCTATTAATAGGTAGTTAAAGCAATCAGAACAGATTATTAAGTTTCCGAATGGAGGTGGGGAGACAGAGAGACTTGCCCAACCCTTTGGGACAGCGTACATATTATGAAAGGCCTGATCCAAAGCCTGCAAAAAACCCCATTTGGAGTCTTTCTGTTGGATTCAGCCCATACAAACCAATGGATGGACTGTCACCAGGTGTGACCCAGCATAGATCATTGACTTCAGAGCAAGGCAGAAGCCAACTGAGGGTCTAACCCTGAAGACGTGTATTTAAATACACCTTGACACATCTTCTTCCATGACCACTGCAATGGACCGACTTTAGTTCTCAGACAGCCAAAGTCAACATGATGCAATGTGGAGTAAAAAAGGCCTTATAGACCCAAAGGGACCACTGGGCCAATATCCCATGCTGTGCTGTATTTCAGATATATCACTGTATAAGCCTGAGACATCACTGTGCAGTGAGACAGTTCACCCAACTTTTGCTCAGTGCTTCCTGTTTGCTGCACAACACGCACGAAGACCCTACTGCAACAATCGGGTCCACGAGGCTGGAACGTAGCATCCAGAACCAGCTTAGCAAAGCAACGTGGCTCAACGACAGTGATTTTTGGACCGTCACTATAAAGAAAGACATTGTCACAGAAATGCTAAAATAAAACGTCAGCTGTTTAATGTTAATTTTTTCCTCCACTGAGCCACAAATAATCTTAATTCTAGACTATTTTGACACCAAGGTTAATTTACCATCCTAACTGGTTTCAAAATATTTCCCTCGGGGTCTGATACGCTTCTTTGTACCTTGGTAACGATACAAGTGTAATCAAGAGAAACTTACTACGCTTCCCGGCTTCTTTCCTCTATGAGTGCGCATCACAATTATTTTTTCCATCTTGATACCTTTTAAAAGGTTGCTGGAATAATAAGACACTTACAAGACCCATGAAATCTACAGTGGAGGTAAATCTGCTTCCCCCCACACATCAGTAAGATTGCAATCCTCCCCTTAACAGATGTATACCTTAAATTGAAGCAAGAAAACGAACAATGGTCACATTCTGGCCTCTTACTAGAAAGTTGCCCTCAAGTAATTAAACTCCACTAACGAGTTTGCCAGGCAGGCAGTACATGAAGTCATTGTTTTTGAGACACCTGCGGTGGCTCAGATGCATGGGTTGAATGAAAAATTAAAATCAATCACAATTCAGGATTTCCTATTATGAATCCAGCTTTATGTGCATGGGGAGTTTCACTCCTATAGAAATGTATTGGGGAAAATAAGCACTATTGAATTAATTAGGCAATCCTTTCACTGAACAGCCAATACTGACTTCGCAAAACGTTCAGGCTGGATTGTTTAACTTCGACTGCTGGAGCTGCATTGTTAAGTGTTCGCTCAATTTTAAAGCAGTGCATGGAAAATAAAAGCACTCTGCTGTGCCTGCGTCTTTCCCAGAGACCTGAGGAACCAGGCGATACCCAAATGTTTGTTTAAATCTATACAACCATGCAGTTGGTCCAATAAAAGATA
>NW_005844957.1:0-1898 GCF_000455745.1 Alligator sinensis
AAGCAGTAAAACACATGCTAGGTGCAATCATATCCTAGCAAGGTTAAAACTTTTAGCAGGAGGAGCATCTCCAGATCGTACTAAGTAACACATGTTCAATTATCATGGTACTGCTCCATGATGATAATGTAAGTTCAGGATTCTGCTGTGGTGCTGGGTCTGGAATGGACAATCAGCTGATTCTCAGTCCCAGCCCTAGGACCACACCAGAGCCGGTTGACAGCTGCCAGCGGCAGAGACCTGGCTTACTCCATCGACTCAGTAGCAGGAACGGCACCCTCTCCAAGTCCTGGTGCCCTGTGTCTCCCTCCATCTGCTGCCAGAGACGGAGACCTGGCTTACCCTGGTATGCTGGGGACAGGTGCTCCTGGGCTGTACGGTGCTGGCCATGAAGTGGGGAAGATGTGGGCTCCAGGTGTGAGGGTTGCATAGTTTCATGGGCAAATTTGCGAGCTGTGGCACCTGGTGCCAGGGTCAGTGTTGAGGAGGGAGCACAGCTGGTTCCAGCCTTGTCCAGAGTTGGAGAGCAGTGATAGATAGGGTAGGGAGTTGAAAGCAGAGCAGTAGACTGGACAGGGAGCACAAGGAAGGGGCAGAAAGCAGAGAAGTGGATCAGGAATGAGAAGGGAATTGAAGTGGCACTCAGAGAGGGGACAGGGTTTAATCTGTGGCATGCCTGCAGAAAAGGTCATCCCCCACTGCCCTAAGGTGTCACCCTGCCCTGCCTTGAACCTGTCATACTAATGAAATCTCCAGGAAAGTGGGGTCAGCCTGAGAACCTAAAAAAAAAATAAAAATAAATCCCTGATGTTAGGTAAGCAAAGCAGGACTGACATGCTCTCTTGCTTGTAAATAGCACATAGCTTAAGAGGGAGATAAGCATCTCCCAAGATGTAACATTCTGACCACACAGTTTAGATAAGGTGGATGTTCAGCTTGTTTGGCTTCCTGGTGGGGTCCACTTGACTAAGAAGGAAAATAAAGCCCAGAAATTAGGATCCAGGTGTCTTTGGTATCACCTCAGATGTGGTACAAGAATGACCTTCCCCTTCTCAGTTTTGCCAATCTTAGCACAGAAGTATCCAACATGAGCAAAGAAAAATGTAAAGAAACCTGTGTGTGGGGTGGCGCAAGGGAAGGGGCAGAGATGGCAAACATCTCTTTGAAGTGCAACAAAACCCCACCCTCTCCTTCCCTGTTTTGCCTGTCTCCCATGGGATAGACCTGAAACACTGTCAGAAGACATATCCAAAATCAGAGTGCCACTTCGATTGGACCCCCTGGAAGGCTGGGACAGACTTAGACAAGCTTTCCAGTGCCATGGAGTCTTTTTCTTCTGGTCATCCCCAACTCCAGACATGGGACTCAGACTCACCTCCCCCATCAATGAGGCACTAATAATGATATTACTAATTCTATGCAATAGGAGTAACATTTGTACTATGAATATGCAGGTTCCCTTATTCATTATTCATGAGGTGGATAGGAGGGCAGTGCCTGTAGCTCCCTAGTGCTGAGCCCGGATCAGGGTGGGGGGTGATGGGAGGGGAGCCCTGCACAGGGCACGGAGGCGGGGGGAGGAGGCTGCTGCTATAGAAGCCGTGGCATTGGGCTGTCCCAGGGCCAAAAAGAAACTGATTCTCTTGTTCACCTGAACTTGACCCCTTGAGACCACCTCATTGCATTCTGTGTCCTGCTCCAGCTCTGGTTTCAGGCCCCTGCTCCTTGCCCCATTCCCCCACAAGAGTCTCAGCTGTCTTCAGTCCCTGTCCTGAGCTCCTGCAGTCAGGCCAGGGCTACTGCACTGCATGCCTGCTGGCCTCATTGCAGTAGAGTGGCATGGGCATTAAGGGCAGTCATCATGAAAGATCCCATGGACCTGAAAAAACAGAGTGCTC
>NW_005844958.1:0-1891 GCF_000455745.1 Alligator sinensis
AGCCCACCCCTTTCCCCCACACACATACAGCGTGGGGTAGTGGTGGAGCTCTGGGGATCGCCCCCCTGCCTGGCAAGAACCAGTGAGGGCAGGTTACTTTGGGTTTTTTTTAAGGTGCTGGGACACTGGAGCCAGGTGGGGCGGCCATTGATGGGGCTGGGAAAGCGGGTGGGGGATCAGGCCTGTTTAGTTCAAAGATTTGGCCAATATGGCATCCGTTGAATCTCCAACTCAGATTTGGCTGAATTGATTCAGGATAGTGATTTGAATCACTGAATTGAATCACTGTCCTGAACCGGACGAATCCGAATCCAAAAAGAATACTAGCCACTTTTCACAGGCCTACCGCAGATGACACATATTCTGGCCCAGAAGTAGGAAACAATAAATAAAAGATGATCAAAGTAAAGAATTAAACGAATCTTATTTGCCTTAAAATACATGAATCCAGGAAGGTTTGTTTCTGATTTTGTACTTCAGAGGTAGGCTGGGCTCTAGGGAATAAGTCCCAGAAGCCCTAACAAGAGAGATGTGGATAAATCACCTTCCTGCAGCATCAGTTTTTCCAAAGCAGTGAAGTTCACCGTCTTCTGCAGAGAGAAACTGGTTTGGATCTACTTCTGTCAGGTCAGTCTTGGGGCAGACAGAAAGATCCTATTAAGATATTTTGACTTCTGAAGGTGTGGTAGTGGCAGGGAAAAGGGAAATTAGATAGGTCAGTAGAAGGAAAACAAGAAAGATTCCTGGCACTGGAGTATCAGATCTCAAGCTGGGAAAACTTCACATTAATTTGTATAATAAACATACAGCAACGGGGTTGGTTGGTTGGTAAGAACTAAGAAGAAGGATGTGTGTGGAAATTAGATAGATCAGTAGAGGGAAAATCATGCAACATTCTTTCTGAAGTTTTTCTCAGTTTAAGATTGATCCTCCAGATTCTTTGCTTAAGTTTTTAATTGCAATTAAATGTGGTTGGTTGACAAGAAGGGCAGTGTGTGGGGTATTTAAGAACCTGAAAATGACATTGAAGTGGAAAGCTCTCAGCATTTTAATAGCAAGGTACTCGATATTCTTCAGCTGGTTAAAGGAAAAAAGAAAAGAAAAAAAAAAGAAAGGAGCTCCCTTTAGAAAGCTGAAATTGCCATCAAGAACCCATACAGTTCAATGTTTCAGCAACTTGAGATTTTTTTTTCCCCAATCAATAGCTTCTGGAGGCTGCCTATTTTAAACCAATTTATTCCTCCACACCCGTATTGATAGTTCTTCTTAAATTGATGGTTTTGAAGAAAATGCATGTATTGTGAGAAAGTATATGTTTAACAAAATACATTTTTTATAAGAAACATCTTTCTAGGCTTAAATTCTAAGCCACATGGCAGAGATTCAGTATTGTCCAGCAACACCAGGATTACAATCCCACGTCAGTCATTGCATCCAGATTTTCTTGTTTTCCATAAAAATGCCTGAAGGAGGGAGAAGTCAGTAAACCCCACAAGTTGATTCCCCGGAAAATGTCTTTTACATTCCCGAACGCCTCTCAAATTAGGGTTTGGGGACCCAACAAAGTGAGATGAGGAAATGCATAATGAGAAGCATCCTTTGCCCAAAATAGTTTCAGGTTCTTGTACCCAAATGATAAAGATTATCAATGACACAATGTGGAGATAACAGAATGATGACATTGGCCTATCATGGCATAGAGATGACTGTCCAGATGGGGATAGGGACCATATAAATTGGCAAATAGCCGCATGGCAGGCACTACTCAGATTCATTTCAACCAAGGTGACACTTAGGATGGTGTCTATGCATATGCAGTATATACCAGGGAAGGGGAAAGGTGGGTGTGCTAGCCATTTTTTGACCAGCTTCTTATTGTAGTCACAAGTGC
>NW_005844959.1:0-1879 GCF_000455745.1 Alligator sinensis
CAAATCACTGAGGCCCAAAGGTCCACCTGAATGAAAAATACTCCTTTCATGTTATCATAGCATCCCTTCTGTGCCTCTTAATTCTTCTTCAGGGGTCCTCCTAGACTTCGAGAAGCAGGGGACCCTATGCTTAGGGTCAGATTCATTTCTTGCATTCATAGCTTTTTGGTCAGAACCACTTCCATGATGTCTGGTGCGTGGAAGAAAGTGGTGCCTGGCATTTTCTGTACCTGGGGCATGGGGGGATCAGGCATATGAAGAACGCTTTTCTTGTCTAGGTTGCAAGCAATCCATTCATTCTGTGTTGCCATTGGCATGTTCTTCACCATAGTAAAGGCATGTGGGTAACCTAGGCATTAAGGCAAATTGCAGCTATCTGTGCTTCTGTTAAACTGCCTTTAGGATAAAGCAACCACTAGGAAGTTATGCATGTTGTGTTTGCAGTGAAGCGTGCTGTGTATGTAGCAGAGAGCGTGCATTTTTGCATCTATGAAAAGAAAAAGGCTGTTGCATATTCTCTTTCCTCTTTAAAATGCTGATCAGCTGGGGCGTTTTCATTACACTTCATTGTACAGAATTTGCGTGGACCTGCTGCGTTTTTATCCAGGGGTATTCAGTTTGCTTTCCAGGGGCGGGAATGTCTCGGATCATATAATGCCTATATACTGGCTAGTAGAATGGGGTTTTCTTCATGAGAGAAGCTCTGCCGAGTAAAAAAGAATGTAATAAAAATAGCCATTTTATCTCCTACCTGCTAAGATGTTTTAATATATCAAGCACTGTCTCTTTTTCTGCTCATCTATAATGTAGGCTCAAAAGGAAAGCTGGTGTGTGCTAGTTTCCCCTGCTTATATTTTAACTAGAGAACTGTCATCCATCTAAAACCTGGTCTTTTCTGATTTTGGTGGAGAAATGTTTCAGCATCTCAGAGCTCTGTTTCTCGTGCCTTAATTGGGAGGGTGGGCTTCTGAATCTGGGTGGAAAATGTCCTCTCAGCTAAGCATTCATTTGACCCTGGGATTCAATTGGTGTTGATGGAAACAGGCCTGGTGGTTCATGTGTGGGTGTTGACACGAATTTCTGAGGCCCGAGGTCTGGAAAAAAACCAAGGAGAAATATCAACCTGTCCATCACACAGCTGTGTTTTGCTCATCGTGATTTCCTTCTCACAAAAACTGCCTTTTTTCCAAAGGGGATTTTTTTTTGCATTAAAAAAAAATCTAAATGTTTGAAGAAAGAAACATTTTGGTCCAAACCAACCTCAAATGTGCAGTGCTCAAATTTCTGCTGGAAGGCAAACTTTTTCTTCTGGAGGAATAAAAAAGAAACATTTTTTGCCCAGCTGTCATCCTTTGTTTTGTGTAGAACGTGGACGTCTCAGTCATAGTTGTGATGTATATATATAAAAAAGACATATCTGTCTGCAATTTTGCCAGGGGTAGTTGTCTGAATTCAAATCCTGAGTCTGCCACTAACAGTTTGGTTCTGGTTCTGGTCCAAGAAGAAAAGAAGCCAGTTTTAATTTTGCTTGGAAAGGTAAAACTGGGTATGTTCCTGTCACTTGTTGCCCCACAGCTGTTTTCTTCACTGCTCCAGTGAATGCACTGCCAAGCAGGTAGGTGAAATAATCTACCACTAGGTGGTAATCTCTGTGGGATGCTGTGCCGATCCCATTTGTATCAGATGGGAAATAGTCGCCCTGGTGGATCTTGGGAGCCGCTCAACTGAGGTTGATGGAACAAAACAGAGGTAAGAAAGATCAGACTCACTGGCATTCAACACTAATGCAGAAAACTACTATGTTTAATTAATTAATATTAAGACTAAATTAGTTAGCGTTTATTCCCTCATTTCAATTTCTATATTTGGACACCAATTG
>NW_005844960.1:0-1872 GCF_000455745.1 Alligator sinensis
TTTTAATTTAACCTTCTTTATAGCCCCAGAGCTGGACTTTGTCCTTTACACAGCCAATAAAGGCAATCTTCTATCTTTTATAGGAGTTATTAATATGGATTGTTTGGCTAAATGACAAATACGGAGAGCTAAAGCAAGGGAGAAAGGAATAAATGTCTCTAGTGGCTGGGTTATAGTGGGTGTGTCTACACATTCATAAATGCACCATAATTACGGAGCATCAAGTTTAGTATCTGTAGCGACAGGTAGAGGTGCACCGATATATCAGTCCAATATTGGGTGGGCACCAATATAAAGAAAATTGACTGTATTGGAAACTGGCTTGACATGGCTGATAAATGCTGTGTGCATGTGTGCAGCTGCAGCACAGCACATAGATAGCGAGGAGCACAGCCTGGCTTGGAGAGTTGTACGCAGGTAGTAAGTCTGTTGTGGTGGAAGGGGAGGAGGGAGGGAAGGGGCATGAGGGAGCAAATCAAGGCACTTGCAGTGAGGTGTCTCTAGTGGGTTATGGAATAGAGAAAATCCCACACAATTTACTGATTCGTTTGGATGCACTGGCTGGGGGAGTAGTTAGCTGATTGCACGATTTCACAATGATTACACACTTAATTTATACAACACAATTTTATTTTAAAATTCTTTGCTACGTATATAACACTGCTTAGCTTTAAGATGCACATTAGTGCATTAGCAGGGTTTTTGCCAGCTGTGCTAATGTGCAGTAGAATTATTGTGCTGCAACATTAGCATTTTGTGTAGACACGCCCTGTATGTATCATTTTAGTTCCCTTGGAATTTTGCAGGGGTAAGAGGGGATCACTGACCAAAGGGAGTAAAATGTTGATTGCTGGAGAACTAGTTCATTTCACTGAAAATTAAAATATAATGAAATCCAGTGTATTTCACTCAACTGTCACAGCAGGATAACATGTAAAATCATTTGAAACCTTTTCTTTGCCACTTTAGGTTTTGGATGATGGTCTAGCACCATGAGTTCATTACTGCTTTGTGTCTTCAGTTGCTGAAGTGTGATAATATCACAGTACAACAGCACACTCTGTAGCCTTTTTAGAACTAGTATAGAAACCTGTTTAAAGTCTGTGACGTTTGACTTTGCGCAATGCTTGACTATCAGGGCCATTCCTAGCGGGGCGCGAATCAGGGCAGCCGCCTTGGGCCCCATGCTTTGGGGGGCCCCGTGGAGCCGGCTGCAGTGACTCCGTGGTGCCGCCGGCTTTATGTCCGGGTGCTCGGCACCCTGCCGCCGAATCTGCTGCTGGCTTCCTTGCGTTCCGGGGTAGGGCCCTTCACAGGTTTGCCCTGGGCCCCGCACCCTGCTCGAGTCATCTCTGTTGACCATGTCACACATGCCACTTCCACAAATGACCAGTAGAGGGCAAATTTTCACAGATGCTTCCTGTCTTGTGTGCTTTGACAAAGTTGTTCTTAGCAAAATAGTGTTACTTTTCTCAAATTTGATTTAATAGTTTATGATGGGAAGGTGATCAGTAACTCTTCTTTCTGTGAGTTGATCCAGTTTATCATAAAGACCTTTGACAAAGTTGTTCTTAGCAAAATAGTGTTACTTTTCTCAAATTTGATTTAATAGTTTATGATGGGAAGGTGATCAGTAACTCTTCTTTCTGTGAGTTGATCCAGTTTATCATAAAGACCTTTTCAAGGTCTGAACTCTGGTAATTATTGGAATTTGAGTAATTTATAACATAGTAACAAAAATAACTAACTAATTTTAGCTGAATCCTCCAAACCTCAGGTTTTACTATAATTTTATTTTTACAGCTTGGATGAATTTCTCCAAGAAGATTCTATGTCTGAAGACGTTAGACTGGCTGTGCCGGATGCTTCAGA
>NW_005844961.1:0-355 GCF_000455745.1 Alligator sinensis
GAAATGACAACCAAAATGATCTCTTGGTGACTTATGGTCCAGGGCAGGGCTTTTCAACGTTTTTTGGTTGGTGTACCCCCGGCAGGCAGTCGAGAAGTGGGGAGTCCCCCAGTGGCTGATCGACGAGCAGGGCGGGGTTGTTCAAAACTGTGGTAAAGTATCAGCGGCGCACGGCAGCGGTGAAAACAAAAGCACCGGCAGCACGTGGGGTACAAGTGGTGCAAAGTGTTGACGGCCCCACCCCCTGTTTCTCCATGCCACTGCCGCATACCCCCTAGAGCTTTCCTAAGTACCCCAAGGGGTACGCGTACCCCCAGTTGACAACCCCTGGTCTAGGGGAAGGAAGAAGAGACCC
>NW_005844961.1:1072-1868 GCF_000455745.1 Alligator sinensis
GAGAAGGAAATGAGCCAAATTTTGCTCTACCATTTAATGGGCAAGCATATAACCACTTGCTCTACCAATTAAGGGAAGCATATAACCACTTCAATCTCCTCCCAAATCCAGGCTTTTGCACAGCATCGCTGAAATGATAGCTTAACTCATGATCACTGACTGGGAGCTGTATTCTTCATAGGAATCTTGGAGTTTCACTGAATGTCTTGACCACTAATTCCTTACTCCTTCCACTATGAGTCAAGAACTCATCTTCCAAACCATTCATCCTACATATACCAGTTCATAAAAATCAGACCCCTGCCTATTCATTACTTCATGAGACTTTAGCACAGAAAAAACTGCATTTTTTTCAGTTTGGGTACAAGAGGTGGGCTTGCACTGAGCACTCCATTCATAACATGGATACCTACCTGGCTGGACTCATTTGAGTCCCGTTTTTTGTTTAGGGTTCTTTTGTTGTTCTCCCGCCCTGGCGGGGGGTCGGGCTAGAAGATCTATTAGGTCCCTTCCGACCCTAAAACTATGAAACTATGAAACTATAACAGCTCTGTATTTTGTTACATGTCTGAACCTGGACCTTGTTTTGGAGGTTAGGATAACACAGGCCGTTGTCCTCTTCTACTGACTGAACACGATCAGAAGATAACAGCCTGGTACAACTAGTAACTGTAAATCCTGCAGCTTAAGCAGCAAAAGTTGACATTTTTAGGGCTAAAGACTCTAGATTTACTCTTAGATTAGACTTTCATGCATGGGCTATGGGGCAGGGCTGTACTGCTACCCAGCACATCCA
>NW_005844962.1:0-1867 GCF_000455745.1 Alligator sinensis
GAGGGAAGCACCAGGCCCCCATACAGCTCAGACAGGCTCCATAGAGTTAAGAAAAAAAGATCAGGCTTACCACTCCACTCTTCCCCCCCTCCCCACCTTTCAGTGGAGCCTGCCATTAATTGTAGATCCTGTGCTGGAAAGAGAGACATTTAGGAGCATAGGTCTGGAAAGGATCTCCTGGGTCACTGAGTCCAATGCTGTCACAGGCAGCCATGTCACATGATCCTATTCATAATTTTAACATGTTTCTTCTTAGAATGAGCTGTTTTTGCTGTCACTGGGTTTGGCCATTTGCCAATTTTGGCATTTTGTTTCCAGGCACTGGGGCTTCCCCAGTCCATTAGGGTGCCCAGGCTGCTTGTTGTAACTATGCAGACAGCACACCTGTGATAAAAGGTGTGAGGAGGAAATCAAGAAGAGAAGGAATGGATACAAGCCGACATGGAGAGCTGCCCTGGAGCAGCCATTTGAAGTACATCAAAAGTGTTCTTGATCCTGCAAAACCCGGGTCACTTCGTGCAACCTAGTTACACCTTTTCTGCTCACCACTTACATACACACAATACCTGGGTGTTCTTGTAAAACATAAAACTTTGAAGAGAGATACACACTGTCCTCTCCCTACAGCGACATACAACACCCATGGCTGTTTTCTGCCATTCAGATTTGGTTCCAGGTTCTGCTGGAGTAAGGTACTGCTCAAAATGAGAAATGACAACCAAAATGATCTCTTGGTGACCTATGGTCTAGGGCAGGGGTTTTAAACCTTTTTTGGCCGGTGTACCCCCGGCAGGCAGTCGAGAAGTGGGGAGTCCCCCAGTGGCTGATCGACGAGCAGGGCAGGGTTGTTCAAAACCGTGGTAAAGTATCAGCGGCGCACGGCAGCGGTGAAAACAAAAGTACCAGCAGCACGTGGGGTACAAGTGGTGCGAAGTGTTGACGGCCCCACCCCTTGCTTCTCCATGCCACAGCCGCATACCCCCTAGAGCTTTCCTAAGTACCCCCAGGGGTATGTGTACCCCCAGTTGACAACCCCTGGTCTAGGGGAAGGAAGAAGAGACCCACAACAATGGAGAATCTACAGCAGTCTGCTGTCCAACATCACCAGAGGCCTTTGATTCATTAGGAAATGGTGTCTCAAATTTTCCTCTGACGTAAATTAAGGCAGAGCTACTGACCATCCCACCAGGTACCATAAGTCTGCCTAACTCTATTGAAATCCATCCTATTTTACATCATCTGAGGCTCTGCCCCAATGAAATTAAATTAACAAAAAACAAGTTCATATTCAGAGATACCAGATGATGACCAAAAGGGGCTGAAGGAATTCCTGGTACAGCTCAGCTGAAAGGAGATCTTCAAAGGATGCAACTGCCTCGGTCTCACCTGGAGGTTAATGTTGAAAACTTAGTTCACAAACCAGGCAGCATCAGTGCTCTCTGTAGGGGGCTCTAGACTTCCAGACATCTGTCCATCGACCAACCATTTTCATGATGATCAATCTCTGCTCAAGAAATAGTCAAGGACTGGAATAACAAGGTTATTCCAAGTCAGGGCTCAGGTGCATTGCCTGGGCTGCAGAAGAAATCTGACAAGCAAGGAAGAGATGAGCACCAAAAAGAGAAGAAAACAAGATAACTGAAGGCACCTATTTTAGGGTAGTGTCTGTATATACACCTGCTCTTGTTTCTAGCATCACGGTCACCCCGCAAACAGGGAGAAAGCAGAACAAGTCTCTTCACAGAACCAGTCTTGCCAGCAACATACAGTAGACAAAACTAAGAGAAGGAAATGAGCCAAATTTTGCTCTACCATTTAATGGGCAAGCATATAACCACTTGCTCTACCAATTAAGGGAAGCATATAA
>NW_005844963.1:0-1501 GCF_000455745.1 Alligator sinensis
AGGAAGAAGAGGTGAGGAGAGAAAATAAAGAAATGGGTCAGTCAGTACCACAGTTACCAACTCTCTCCAACTCTACTCGTGTCCCACAAAACATATGGTAAAAAACATGGGCCAATAACTTCTTTGAAAAACTTGAGTCCTCCATAAATAATCAATCAACAGGGAACTGGATAAACCAGCAGAGCACAGCACCATCCCCAGTGTGTGAGCGGGACCCCAGCGCCCTGCAGGGAGCTCTTGTCAGGGCTTTGGGGCTCGCAGGAACCTGCTGAGACCTCTCCTTTACCCAAACCATGTGCTGCTGCTAGGTCCCTTTGGCCGTCCCCTGCCTGTAACAGCGGTACATCTCAAAGGTACAGGGATGGGGGTGTGGGGCTGAAAAGAAGCTGTGGGTCAGGAGTGGGTGAAGGAATGGGAAGAGGTGTGTGCCAGGATGGGGGAGAAGCACTGGTGAGGTAAGGCTAGGAGATGGGCCAGGGAGGGTGCAGGACTGTGTGCGGTGTGTTGAGGGGTGCCAGAGTGTGGGGGTGCATAGAGGGCCCTGGGCTGGGGGCACCACGTGGTAATACCACTGCTGCAGCCACGTAGGATTGTCAACCCTGGTCCGTAGCCATGCTCCTTACTGACAAAGTTGCCCTGTGTTGAACATAATCCACATTGACTTCAGTGGAAATGTTGCCTGATTTGAGACTGCAGGATTCAGACCCCCTTTGCTAGGGATGCTACTGTAAAGCTCCTGATCCTAAGACCTTCCCACAGCCTCTGGGAGTCAGGGGAGCTGCCCCTGGGGGCAACACTCAGGTGTTCGCAGACAGAATAGGACCACTGGTAAGGACTGGGCCCTCCCCTGCTCAGCCCTTTGTGCAGAGACTGGTCAGACTGGCTACAGCCGGCCCTGCCTAGACATCCAAGCAGTCCTCAGGAACAAGGATCGCTCGGGTGGTGTAAACAGCACCCCCAGCACAAGCACTGTGCCACCTGCCCCATCCTGCTATGGAGGTGTGGGGCAGAGCAGTGCGCATGGCTCCGCCTCAGGGACCGCAGCCAGCTGGAGTCCGTGCAGCCCCTGCAGTCGCCAGAGGACCGGGGAGCACAACCAGCTCCTGCCTGCCACCCTGAGCCCCAGTCCTTGGGCTGGAGAGTGTCTGCACCCAGCTCAGCTCGCTCTTCTTCCCATGAGCACCAAGTCCATGACTACTTCACACCCAATGGGGTCCTGACAGCCTGCGGGTTTCAGTGGGGTGCAGGGTGCTCAGCTCTGCACAGGATCAGGTGTAGGCCCTTGCAGTAAGCTGGGGCATCCCTCCATGAGCACGGGGTACGACGGGGGCATTGTTGTGATCTTGCTGTACTACAAATGTTTCTCCCTCTGTATCCATCCACCTCTGTGGACAAGGCCTCTCACAGGTCTCATCCAGAGCAGGGCCATGGGTCCCTCCACACTGGGCCCACAATGATGTGGAAATGGGTTGGGGCAGTGGGGGGGATGACGGCGGGGGGG
>NW_005844963.1:1532-1866 GCF_000455745.1 Alligator sinensis
CACCATCCAACGAAGCACCAAGATTTGGGGGAAGGCCCAGACTGCCAGAGCTTCATCAGGGCTTTGGGCCAAGACAGGGGCAGGCCGGGGCAGGAGAGGTGGGTCATGGGCAGAGGGGGATGAGAGGCAGGAGGACAGGCTTGGCTGTGCAACTAGCTGACGTCAGGGAAGCTGAGCTGAAGGACTCTGTGGTCCAGATGTCAAGGATCCCAGAGGCCCTGACCCAGCCCCAAGGATGCTCCCTGGAGCCAAGGCAGCCGGGGAGGAAAACATGCGCAGAGCTTGTTATCTTTGTCCAGAAATGTGCATCTCCTGTGCTGTTCAGTGAAGAGCA
>NW_005844964.1:0-1865 GCF_000455745.1 Alligator sinensis
TGTCGGGATGCTACATGGGGCAGGTGTGTGATAGGGGAGACCCAAGATGGCAGTGCCTTGACCCTTCAGCTCACCCCTGGGAAAGGGATATCTGGTTCCAGTTGCCTTCTGCTATCATATATGGGGAGCACCAAAACAGAAAGGAGAATGAAGCATAAGACAGGATAAGGCAGGTGGAGCCTGGGGCTTTTGTGCTGCGAAGGTGGCGAACATCTGTGTAGTGTCACTAGTGTGCATGATGCTGCACAGAGGGATTAAACCTGCCTGCAATTTCATCTCTCACATGTAGTTGCTGCCAGAATCCTCTGCCTTCTGTAGCACAGGGTCTGGCTCTAAATTGGACTGAGCACATTATTAAAATAGGCAGCTCTTGACAGAAGCAGGACAGACGGAGGCAACATTATGCAGCCGTAGGGATGTATTGCTTGGAGTTGCGCTGTGGGGATTAGGGCATGGAGTACGTTCCACACAGAGAGCTTATCATGCTCTTACGGACAGCCTCTTTGTTCCTCTTTGAAAGCTGGAGGCTGTCCCAAGCCTCACCTGAGGTATCCAGTAGCACATGCTGTCTTGGAGCTGGAGAACCTTGCTGCAAAATCTTTGTGTGCCTGGAGCTGTGCTTGGCTGAGCCGGTGCTCCACTTCCAGCTCTACCCTCTCTGCTGCAGAGTCTGCTGTCCTGGCAAGTCGTCTCACAAATGGAGAAATCCTTCAGGGTTCAGAGCCCCTGTAAGCCTGCGGAGAGTCCTCTATGGCGGGGCTGAGGTCAATGTGACCCAGCATGTTAGCAAACATCTCTTCAGCCATCAGAGGTGTTTTTGGCGACTGCTAACTGGTATTGCTGTCCAATGCTGGGAAGCTGAAGGCCGGTGGTTAGGATTTATTTTAATTTTACAACTGGGGTGAAAGGAAGAGATGAATAGAAGGGAATGCTAAGCAAGCAGAAGGTTTTCCACAGCAAATGTGCTACTCTTTTTACCTGGATTGCAAGCAAAAGCAGGTTAGAGCTAGTTAGAAAATCCTGCCTTAACAGCCCCCCCTTCAGATGTTCCTTTGCTGTGGTGGCAGCTTGGCCCCTGTTACGGCCTCCGTTTTGCTGGGTGTTGTATCAGTGTACAGTGCAAGGTCATCCTTGCCTTAAAGAACTACGCTTTAAGTCAACATGAGAAACTAATGGGTGCGAGGGAGCACAGAAGCCCAGAAAGCTCAATTGACTTGCCCAGGGTCACCCAGCAAGTCAGTGGCAAGGCTGGGGCTATAACCCAGGTGTTCTGATTCCAGTCTGCTGCTTTGCCCATTAGACAATGCTGTCTTTCCATGCATTGCAAGGTGCAAGCTCATAGTGAGCTTACTTTCCTCCTGAAAACTGATGAGGTCTCACTAAATGCAATGGAGCACCTAAAGAAACCACTTGAGGCTGATCAGAAGCCAAACTGTATTTCATGCATCTTGAGTCTACACCAAAGCTCCTAAATTACTGCTGCTTTTTCTTTCCTCCTTCTTGTCCTGCAAAATAATAGCAGGCTTTGTATTTTCTGTTGGTAACAGTGAGGAGGAGGGTAACTGAAGGGTTAAGGCTGTAGCTCTGAACTTGGAAGATGTGGCTTCCATATCCTGCTCCTTCACAGCTGCCTCAGGCAAGTCACCTAGCCTCTCTGTGACCTGGTGCCTCATGAAAAATGGGGGGTTCGTAGCACTGTCTTACCTCTCAGAACAGCTGTGAGGATAATGCAATGGTGATGATGACGTTCTTAAATAAGGGGAGCCCTAGAAGCAGTTAGGGTAGATGATGCTGTTCTAGGGAGCTTTACATCTTCACAGCTTAGTACTCATCCCAGAGGCAGGTGTTACATTGCTCCTCTCTGG
>NW_005844965.1:0-1862 GCF_000455745.1 Alligator sinensis
GGAAGTGAAGCTCTTCCCACACTCTGAGCACTGATATAGCTTCTCCCCTGTGTGGATATGCCGGTGCTGAGCCAGGCTGGAGGACTGAGTGAAGCTCTTTCCACACTCTGAGCACTGATGGGGCTTTTCCCCTGTGTGGATACGCTCGTGCCGAGCCAGGTGGGAGAAGTGAGCGAAGCTCTTCCCCCACTCTGAGCACTGATATGGCTTCTCCCCCGTGTGGATACGCTGGTGCCGAGCCAGGTCGGAGGGGTAATTGAAGCTCTTCCCACACTCTGAGCACTGATGTAGCTTCTTTCTTGTGTGCATGCACCAGTGCCTTGCCAGTTCGGACAGCTGCCTGAATCTCTCCCCACACTTGGTGCAGTGATGCTGCACGCAGTCATGCTGGGACAGGTCTTGCAAGCGGCTGAAGTTCTTCCTGCACTCAGTGCAGTGGTGTGTCTTCCTCCCTAGGGAGATGCTGCGGTCCTGGAAGCAGGGAGAAAAAAGGGGTGGAGGTCTTTCCACAGCTGTACCCAACGCTTCCCCCTCTGCACATGTAGGACTTCACCAGGTCTGTGGGGCGCACAAAGCTTTTCCCCCATTAGGTGAAGCAATGGGGTAGCTCTCCACAATGGGTCTGGCAGTTAGCAACCAGGGCAGAGGCAGGTGAAGCTCTTCCCAAACGTGGTGCATACATGGGACTTCTCCCCATTCTACCTTATCTTGTGAGGAGCCAGCAGTGATGGGCACTGAAATGTTTTCCTGACCTTCAGGTAGGGCTGAGCTCTGCCCGTGCTTGGAAGTGAGCTGCTGCTTCCCTCTGAAGCCCTCCCCACTGCCTTTGCTTGCATGCAGTGCATCTTTCCAGTGGCTCTTAAGGTCTTTCAGCTCCACAAATTCTTGCCTGCACCCAGGGCTCTATCTAAGTTCTGCCCCTTCTCCACCCTGAAGCCCAACTTGAGATGATACCTGGCTCATGGCTACATTCTCCTTCCGCTTTTGGGACCTCCCCTGACTCTCGTGCCATGGCTCCTTCTCAGGTCCCAGGGAGTCCATCTCACTCAAACTCTCTGGGGAAGTCTGTGCTGGCTCCAGGTCTGCAGACCCTTCCACACAAGGCTCCTCTTCAGCTCTGCTCAGGAGCCTGGCACCTCCTGCATGGGGAAGAGAAACTCCAGATTAGTTACTACCCTGCTGGCAAAGGGCAAACACTGCTATTCCTTCTACTGGGATGGGCATCAGAGCAGGCCTGGACTTTGGCATTGTGTTCCCTAAAGAAAAAAAGGTCTTCCTGCCAAAACCTCAAGTGCTGGAGGCAAGGGTGGGGCAGGTCCCTGTGCTGGGCTAATGTTCCCTACTCGGTGCAGTTCAGACCGAGACTCTCAGGGTATCTGCCCCAGCTGTCCACACCATCACCTCAGGCTCTCCTGCAACAAGCAGACATGGGACACGTGCATTAGGGCAGTGCCTAAATAGCCTCATGCTGTATGGGGCTGAGGATGAGGGGAGGACGTAGAGATGTGTTGCTCCCTTCTGAGAGGAGCAAGGCTGTGCTTCCTGCCTGCTTCCAGGGAAAAGGTCTTTTGCAGGGAATGCACCCATGGAGCTTTCCTCTGCTCACCGGTCCCAGATGGCATCCATTTCACAGGGTCTTCAAAGGGGCTAAGGCCTTGGCATGAACTTGAACCAGGACTCTTTGCTTAGTCTCAGGCTTCATGACACTCAAGACCCCAGAGATGAAACAGCAAAGGGTGTTACCTGTCAGCTCTGTGTTCCCCTCTGTGTTCCTGAAGGAGCCCTGGCACACAGCTTGATGGACATAGAAAGGACTTTTTCTATCCCCATTTCAAAAATTTCATAGATTTCATAGACATTAG
>NW_005844966.1:0-1861 GCF_000455745.1 Alligator sinensis
TAATTATCTGATGGGAAACTCATGCTGAAAGGCAGGTACCAGGGGTGTTAGCAGCTCTGTTAACAGCTCTTAGGACATAAAGGGAAGGAAAATGGATGAGCAGGGAACGCCAGGGTGAAGTAGGCACTTATTTCATTAGGAACCTGGCTCAGATTTTAGGGGTCAGACTTCTGCTTCAGTGAAAAGTGCCGTCCTCTCTGAACTAGGCCGCTTCTTGCAGCACCTGTCTACAATAGAAAGGACATCCTGGGGTCATATTGCAGGACTGCAAAGGCTGCATTTGCTCCACTAGCCCCGCTTTATCATTTCTGGTGCGCAGCAATTCTTTACAATCATGCTTTCTCCATTCTCGTACCTCAGACTTAAACCATTGCTCTTCTGAAACTGTTTAAGCAGAAAGGCTGTCAGATCAAGAGGCCTGGCAGAGCGCTTTGACACCCTGCCAGGGTCATGTTAGGCAGGGGTGTGATGGTGGTATCCAAACCTCTCCGCGCTGATGAAGCATCTCTACTAAGGAGCCTACAAGGAAAAAGAAGCACCGTCCTTTGCTGTACTTGGCGTTTGCTGTGTGCATCTATTAGCAGCTGAACCATGGGAGCCACATGCAACACAACGATAGCGACAAACTCCCTGGAGATGTCCAAACCTAGCCGTCATGCCGTGTCTGGAGCATGAGACCGGCCTATTCTCTTCCTGCTTTATGGCAGTGCTGTAACACCTTCCCATCCTTTTAAACCAGACCTGGGCCCTAATGGCAGCAACTGGGCTCTGGTACACTCTCACGGTCCCAACAATAAATTTGCGGGAGTGAGATCTCCATCGGGGACGGGCTGCCAACATGACTGAGAGCGAGCGATGCCAGGTGAGCACAAGATGCAGCGGCACCTCCGTGACTCCGACAGGATGAGAGAGATTCGACCATTTCCAAACCTCGTGGCAAAGCTCAGCTGCAGCCCTGGACTCGAATGACAGGCTGTAATGAAAGGAGAGTGCCGCTGGTCCCCGAAGAGGCAAAGCGTTTAGTTCTGACTGTGCCAGGCTGCCTGTGATTAATTTTTAATTTTTTTTTTAGCAGCATGACAAGCCATTTAATAAAGCGAGTAAAACTTTGAAACTGAAATCTGCTGCGATGATACCGGAGCCGACTGCTTTTAAACCGGAGGTTTTGTTGCGTGCTGGAAAGCATCGTTTCAGTAATTGATCCAGGACGCCAGCGTGCTCCACGGACGACAGAGCATCGTTTTTCCTGGGATCACACAGGATCAGAGCTTTTCCCATTTGCAAACGGCGTACTCACTCCGATGCTGATTCTTGAAGTTATTAGGCCCTGAGCCAGGACCTTTGCAGGTATTTAGGCACCTAATTCCTGTGGATTTCAGTGGTGATTAAGCACCTAAGTGCCGTTAGGAATCTGGGCCTCAAATATTATTTGGGTCATGGACTGCGTTTGCTGAGTGTCTGCGCAGTGCGTGGCCCGGGGCGGTCCAGCCTGGTTGGAGTTTGCAGGCACTTACACAGTCTGAATAGCTGCAGTGATCACAGCACAGGACTGATTGTCCCCAGCTGATTAGAGTTCATTGCGGTGCTTATTTCTAAAGGAACTAACGGTGAAACTAAGCACAAACTAAAATAAAGCAATAAAGAGAGTCATGGGCAATGGAGGGAAAGGAGCTTCTAAGACCCCAATTCAGAATATAACATGGGCACGTGCTTTTGTGTCATTGACTCCAAGGGGTCTTATATAAAAGTTTTAGATTAAACACATGCTTAGGAGACTTCCTGAGCTGAGGCTGAGGCATGGAAACTATTGCTGACTATGATGAAGATGTGACTGAATTGTTCATTTCAAATAATTTGTGTC
>NW_005844967.1:0-1861 GCF_000455745.1 Alligator sinensis
GCCTCTGCATAGCAGACAGCGGCCAGCCAGCGTGGTGGGATCTGATGGGCTGCTCCGTGTGACTTGTGTGCATTCAGGGCCAGGAATATATAAATTTTGCAGGCATTCTTCTTGCTAGCCCTGGGCCTCTGGCCCTGGCCCTGTTCTGGAAAGAAAGCAGTTACTGCCTCTCTTCCAGGACCAACAGGAGGAAGGTCTTTGCTCTGCAGCTGCACAAGTTGTGACCTTAGAAGACCTACGGCCACTTTAGTTCTAGCAGCTACCACCAGTAGGGTGACTGGGACCAGGGCCTACAGCGGCCAGCCAGCATGGTGGGATCTGATGGGCTGCTCTGTGTGACTTGTGTGCATTCAGGGCCAGGAATATATAAATGTTGCAGGCATTCTTCTTCTTCCTTTGCAGGGTTGAACTCGGGATGGGAAAGGCAGGTTTAAGGTTCCAGGGTTCCACTTCGACTGCCCAGCGCGCAGATGGCTCTGCTTTGATGTTTCCCCTGTCTTCCCCAGCCTGGCCTGGCATACAAGCTGCCTGTTCTGGAGAGTTGCCTTCCTTGCTGCCCATGCAGGGTGGCACTTGCCTGGTCTGCATGAGTCGGGTAACTTTGTGGCTTGTCCATTGTCTGTTATGTGTCAAGATGAGGTGTGGGGAGGGGAAGGCAGGGCAGGCAGCATTTGGGTCTGTATGCGAGTTGAATCCATGCACATCATTGGGCAAAGCCTGTGCATAAGGGAACGTAGGGGCTGAGCACAAACCGCAGCCCCATACTGATGGCATAGTCATAAAAAATAAGGGTTGGAAGTAACCTTAGGAGGTCATCTAGTCCAACCCCCTGCTCAAAGCAGGACCATCCCCAACTAAATCATCCCAGTCAAGGCTTTGTCTAGCCAGGTCTTAAAAGTCTCTGAGGTTGGAGATTGCACCACCTCTCTGGGTAACATGTCCCAGTGTTTTACTACCCTCCTAGTGAGAAGGTTCTTCCTAATATCTAACCTAAACTTCCCTACCCTTCAGGTAGTTGAAGGCTGCTATTAAATCCCACCTCCGTCTTCTCGTCTCCAGACTAAATAAGCCCAGTTCCCTCAGCCTCTGCTCAGAAGTCATATGCCCCAGACCCCGAACCATTTTTGTTCCTCTCTGTTGGACTCACTCCAATTTTTCCACATCCTTTCTGTAGTGGAGTGCCCAAAGCTGGACACAGTACTCCAGATGTGGCCTCACCAGTGCTAAATAGAGGGGACTAATCACTTCTCTTGATCTGCTGGCAACACTCCTACTAACACAGCGTAGTATTCCATTAACTTATATTATAACAAAGGCATACTGTTGGCTCATATTCAGCTTATTGCCCATTGTAACCCCCAGGTCTCTTTTCTGAAGAGCTGCTGCTTAGCCAATTGGTCCCCAGCATGTACCATTGTCCCATCCTAAATGCAGGACTTGTACTTGTCCTTATTGCATCTTATGAGATTTCTTTTGGTCCAATCCAATTTGTCTAGGGCTCTCTGAATCCTATTCCTACCCTCCAGCCTATATACCATTCGCCCCAGCTTGGTATCATTTGCAAACTTGCTGAGCACATGCACTCCAATTTGTCTTCCAGGTTGTTGATGCAGGTATTGAACAAAACTGGCCCCAGAACTGAACCATGTTACAGTCCATTTTGATACTGGTTGCCAACTAGACATCAAGATGTTGATTACTATCCATTGAGCCCAGCGATCCAGCCAGTTTCCTATCTATCATGATCTTTTAGTCCATTCATCCAACCTGTACTTCCTTGGGTTGCTTGTAAGAATGTCATGGAAGACTGTATCAAAAGCCTTGCTGAGAGGAAGGTGTGGCAGAAATGCCCCCGTCGGTG
>NW_005844968.1:0-1849 GCF_000455745.1 Alligator sinensis
CAACTGCTTGCACTTGAGTCTAGCTTTAAATGTGGCCATATAAACTGTGTTGACCTGTTTATTCCTCCTGTAGCTTTTTCTACTGTCAGATTCAAACACATGGATTTTAAAGGAGTTCTCACAGCTCTTTTGGTAATGAAAAAACTCCCATGATTTTGCAGGTACCTATACTTTTCTTTGAAATGAGAAAGCCTTGAGCTTTATATACCTACTATGTCAAGACGAATAGATGCTTTTTAACCGTGTAAAGATAAACAACATCCTAAATGCCCACACGACAAACTATTACATTTGTATCACATTTCTTCCACACAAAAAAACAACCCCTTTCCTTTACCCTATACATTTTACCAATCCTTTCTCACTGCTATACAATTTCTTGTCAGATGTAAAGAAAAACCTGGCTTGCAATGAAGTAGTTTGTCAATCTTTTGCTACGCACTTTGATTCTGCCCTTCTATCAGAACTCCTGAGGTGTATCTGCTTTACTTGGGTCATGTTCCTTGAAAAACAGCTTGTGCTTTGAGCTTTTGTTTAATGCTGTACTTTACATAAATGCTGTGTTGGGAAAAACATTCTTGAAAAGAATAGAAAACCTGTTCAGAGAGTCTTTCAATGGCTTTGTCAGTGTACCTGTTCAGAGAGACTAGTTTGAACTCCATTCTCTGACTATAATGACTTTGATCGTGGATAATTCATGACTGACAGCGCCATATTCATATCCATTTCATACCCTGATGAAGAGGAGTTCTGGTGAGTGTGGCTCGATCATGGTCACAATATGGGATTTCAAAATGCTCGGTGATAATGTTATCCTGGGAGACAACTATTGGTACCAGATCAGTGCCACTACGTGTGCCAAAATAAAGGCCATCTGTGTTGATTGGTCTTTTTCATAGAGGAAAAGTGACTCACCTGGTTCATTTTTCATTTCATTACAGTGAAAATTAGAGGTTGTATTAAAATACTATGCTTTCACCGAAATACCGCTTTGCTTTAATGTAATGCCTTTTCTTGGTGTTTTGTAAAGTGTTTAATACAAAAATCTTCCTATAATTTATATTATTGTCTGAAGGCACACAGGGCAGCATTAGTAATGGTGACATGAAAGGGTGAAGTGGCTTAATAATGTTCGGCTTATTTATTAAATATGTATGAATTCTGATTATGGGCAGCTAAAATCCCTTACTCATAAAAGGGCACTGTGAATTTCTCTTAGAATATTTATTTTTGCCCCCTGTCGTTCATAACACCCTCTGAGTAGTTTAAAAACCGGTGCCAACATTTTCAAGGTTTGATTCCTACAGTCCCTGTTGCCAGATACTGCTACCTGAGTTGTTCCAAACGCTATTATCTGCAACTGGGTAGTGTCTGCACATTTTATCTGGGGACATTGCCCTGTTTCTGATAGGAGATGTATTCACTTGAAACCTGTTTAGGTAACTTAGGCTTTGAAAGAGGAACTCCTGGTGAAACAGTGTGAGGGAGATGGCTTAAATCTATGCTCCCATGGCATTCCAGAGCACCACAGAATAGTTTTGCAGAGCATCCAGTTTCTCTAGTATTTAAACCTGCAGGAGTTGAGCTTTATACGATTCCAACTTCAGTTTTCAATTGCCTACAAGCACTTGAGGAATCCTTGTGGCTGGCTTCCCCAGTTATGAACACACCAAGCACGTTTCCTCCAGACGTGGGGAAAGGGACCTCCAAAAGAAGAGGACTGGAGCAAAATGATCTCTGAAATTCTGCTCATGCATTGATCTTAAATCCCCACACCATCTGCCAGAGCTAGAGTCATCACAACTTATCCGTATATAATAAATATTAGCAAATTGCCCATCAAGAATGA
>NW_005844969.1:0-1839 GCF_000455745.1 Alligator sinensis
CTTATTCCCAGTTCCTTATTCCTGGTTCCTGTTTCATTTTTCAAAGCTAATTTTTACACAAGTCAAGATTGTTATTAATAAATTAGATGTGCTAAAGAGTTAGAATTTCATCAGAAATATATGTTTACTAATAAAAATGTAAAATAATATCATATATCAACTACATAGCCCTGAATAAAGAGCTAAAATTAGGCTGGGATTATAGGCAAAATCCTTTTTGGGTCACTTCAAACCACACATCTCCACCACCAGGGGACTTTTTTGAAAAACTCTTGAGCAGGGCAGTACCTGATCCAGAGCTCTGCTTTTGCATGCCAGCCTGCCAACTTGCAGCCCCTCAGACCTGTGTGCTATGGTCAATGCCCTGAATAAAATGTGGTTGGGCTGGGATTACGGGTGAAAATCCTTTTTGGGTCACCGCAAACCACATGTCTCTGCCACTGGGAGATACTCCTGAAGAAGCCTGACTCAAAACTCAGTTTTTGCATGCCTTCCTGCCAATTAACATCTCTCCACCAAGGCCTATGTGCTATGGACATAACCCTGAATAAGGAGCTGAGTTTGGGGCCGGATTGCTAGGCAAAATTGTGTTAGAGTCACCCCAAAATACTGAGGAACTGTCCTGGAGAAGTCTGGGCAGGCCTCTGCCTGACCCGAAGCTTGGCTTTCAAGTCCCAGTCTGCCATCTGACAGGACCCTAAACCTGTGTGCTGATCATTGGCCCAAGTAAGGAGCTGAGTCTGGACTGGGATAAAAGAAAAATCCATTTTAGGTCACCCCAGGCCGCATATCACTGTTCCTGGGGGACTCTCCTGAAGAAATCTGAGCATGGCACTGCCTGACCTGAAGTTTGGTTTTCAAGTGCCAGCCTGCCAAGTGCCGGCCCCCAGGGCCTGTGTGCTAAACATTGCCACGAATAAGGAGCTGTATTTGGGCTGGGATTATGTGGGAAAACCTGCTTTGGGTCACCATAAAACACATCTCTGCCACCAGGGGACTCTCCCTAAAAAGACTGTGCAGACTCCTGTCCTACCCGAAGCTCAGTTTTTGAGTGCCAACCTTACAACCGATAGGCCTGTGTAAAAAATACACTGCCCCAAATAAGGAGCTGGGTTTTGGATCCCAGCCCAAACTCAGCTCCTTCGTCATGGAAATGCAGCTAGCACACAGGCCTGTGGGGCTGCCAGTTAGTAGGCCGGCACTTGAAAGCTGTGCTTTGGGTCAGGCAACACTCCTTCAGGACAGTCTGCTGGTGATGGAAACATTTGTTCTGGAGTGATCTGAAAAAGATTTTGCCTGATAATCCCAGTTCAAACTCAGCTCCTTATTCGGGACCACATACCTAGCCCAGGCCTGGGTGGAGGGGTGGCAGTCAGGCATGTGAAAATGGAGCTTTGCATCAGGCAGCGTCCTGGCCAGGCGTCTTCAGGAGTCTCCAAGTAGCAGAAATGTATGGTTGGAGGTGACGTGGAACGGGTTTTCATCCATAATCCCAGCCCAAAAGCAGATCCTTATTTGGGGCACCGTACATTGCAGGCTGGCATGTGAAAACCAAGTTTAGGGTCAGGCTGGCACCTGCTCTGACTTCTTCGGGAGAGTCCCAGGGGCACAGAGACATATGGTTTGTGGTGAGCAGAAGTGGCTTTTACCCCGCAAGCTCGGCCCAAACTCAGCTCCTTACTTGAGGCCCCCCATTGCACCCAGGTGTGGACTGGCAGGCCGGCGTGTGAAAATCCAGCTTGGGCCCGGCCCCGCCCTGGCCGCCTTCTCCAGAAGGGCCGTCCCGAGAGCGGTGGCTTGGGGTGACCCAGAAAGGATTGCGTCCCCACAATCCCAGCC
>NW_005844970.1:0-1837 GCF_000455745.1 Alligator sinensis
TGTTATTCCTCAGTCACAGTGCCAAAAATATTGCTAGAGGTCCAATCTGAGCAGAAGACCATTTCTGTAAATGGCTGCTTTGCACAAAACTTTTTCTTTGTTTTGTCAGGCTGTACTAGATTGTTATGCTTTCAGCAATGGCTTATGACCGATATGCTGCCATATGTCACCCTCCATTTTACTTGAGAATCATGAACAAGAAATTCTGTATTCATTTGGTAGCTGGAGCATGGACAACTGGTTGTGTAGATGCCTTAATGAACACTCTACTTCTATTAAATGCTTGTTTTTGGGGCCCCAATAAATTTAGTCACTTCACCTGTGAGATCCCCACACTATTATCTCTGTCCTGCACCGATACCTTCATCAATAAAATTATGCTTTTTGCTTCTGCAGTAATATTTGGGTTAAGCACCTTTCTCTGCATCACAGTTTCCTATATCAACATCATCTCCACCATCCAAAGGATGAGCTCTTCAGAGGCCAGGCATAAAGCCATCTCTACCTGTAGCTCCCATCTGATTGTGGTGGCTTTATTCTATGTGACAGCCCTTTCCCAGTATGTAAAACCCAAGTCAGGTCTCCTCAGTGTTTCTGGATAAATTTGTCTCCATCCAGTACAGCACCTTAACCCCATTGTTGAACCCCATCATCTACAGCCTGAGAAAAGAAGTTGTGTGAAAGGCAATGAAGAAAATACTATGGACGTTGTAAGTTGTTAGACTAAAAAGGTTTCTAAATTTGTTTTAGAATTATAGAAGCCAAAGTGAACTATGAAGAAGGGGCTGCGTAGATGTTAGGAAGCCATATAAATGAGTGGAGCCTCAGTTTTGTAACCCCAAATGATTCAATCAAAGCTGCCACCTTTGTCAGGAGTCAAGAAAGTTGGCAGGGTAATTAAACCTCAGCAACCCTGGCTGCCAACAGGCAAATGACTTCTACTTGACATTGGTTGCCTGCATGCTATAGCTGGCTCTTGAAAAGCAAACTACTTTTCGTTGCCACACATGCTGTTCAGCAAGGGAGATGCCTCTGTTTCTCTCTTTGGCTTCCTGCTTCCTGACAGCCAGTTCCTTGCCCCTAATCAGCAAAGTTGTAAAGATGCATAACACCTACAATGATTAACCATGAGAAAAGCATATAGAAGAGTACAATAGATGTAGGAGTTGTATCCAAGGTTGTAATTCATGCATTAACCTGCAAATTGTAATGTACAATGAAGAGTGAAGTGTGCTCAACGTAACTTCTCATAATATGTAAAAAGGGTGAAACAGAAATTTGTCCTGGATTTGTTTTTAACCCTGCCCTGCTTTTGGCAAGTCTGATCACCTGGTTGATAGTATGAATAAAGACTACACTGAGTTCATACTCATTAAATAGTTGCTGTATACTTATTTGAGCCTTACCGTGGTAGGACCTGATAGGCTTGTAGAAACAAAATTTATAAGCATGCTTTGAAACCTGGTCTCTGCCTCTGCTCGCAATAGGATAGAAACTGTCCCATTGATGTTTACCTAGTTCATCCAAGGAACACTAATTCCAAGGTCCAGAAAATAATTGATGAATGGGCGATGGTTCAGTGTCTTCTCTTCCAGGGCAGTATCTTCCCTACTTTACTATACCCCTTTGCTTGTGTCTTCCTGTTCCTACTTCTCAAGGTGATGCCACGCAGGGCACTTAGGATGTGTTAAATGCACCTAAAATGCAAGTGTCCACATGTTCAAACAGTAAAGCATATGCTAAGTGCGCTCGTCCTGTAGCAAACTTACTACTTTGCACGCAAGGAGTATTTCCAAATTAGTCTTAAATAACACATGTTCAGCAACCATTGAACTGC
>NW_005844971.1:0-1825 GCF_000455745.1 Alligator sinensis
GCCTGGGGACCCCGCACCAAGGCGTGCGGTCACCTATATAAAGTTTCTGGCCAATCAGGAAGCTCCCCTGATGGTACATTCTGGAACCCATGGACATGCTGGCCAGCCAGCCATGCCCATTAGGTGGTCTTTGATTGGCTAGACCACAGGTGATCACACTCTGCTCGCATGTTGGGTCAAATTGCTGATACACTCCGCCACTGCATCACTATTTACAAATGGTTGTGTTATTTACCATTTGGTGCAATAATCTGGCGGGGTCACTTTGCTTGTTGACAAGTTCCATTGACTATCAGTCTCTGGATCCAGAGCCAGTTCCCAAGCTATAAGACTCAGTGATGTACTGTGGGTCTCCAGCACCTGAGGGCCAGTGCTTGGATTTGCACTCCCCCCACCCCATCCTTTGTGCCAGGATCTCCTCTGCTTCTCGCCCCAGCCCTGTTTCAATGGGGAAGGAAATGAAAGTTCCAGCATGCTGGTACTCTGAAGGGCCCAGATGGCACCCATCCCCAGGCCTGCACCTGGGGGCCATACCCCCTGCACCCCATTGCTATGCCACTAATTGGACTGTAACATTTTTGAGGCTGCTGTTACCCAATTTTGCCATGAAAACATCATGGGACACCAGGTCATGGGACACAAGGCTTTTATTTAAGTCTAAATATATGATATCAACCTCTTCTCCTTTGTCCAGGTGATGTGTCACCTGATCATAGAAGGAAATAAGGTTGGTTAGGCAAGACCTACCTGCAACAAAGCCATGTCGCTATTTCTCAGAATGTTACCTTCCATTGGCCTGTTGTTAAAGTTTTATTTGTTTTTTGGGGGGGTTTCTTGGGGTGGGGGAGAAGGGTTGGGTTTTTTTTCCCCCCAAGATCTTTCCAGGGAATGAGGTCAAACTGATTGGCTGGTAATTCCCTGGATCTTCCTTCCTTCCTTCCTTTCTTGAAGATACACACCACTTTGGCCCTCTTCTAATCTTCAGGAACCTTTCCCAAGCACCACACATTCTCAAATATCCTCGCCATTGGCCATGCTATAATGTCAGCCAGTTCCTTTAGCACTCTTGGGAGCATTCCATCCGGGCCAGATGACTTATGGGTGTCCAGCCTCTCAAGGTATTCCCTCACAAGATCTTCACCAATGATGGGTGTATGTTCACCCTTACCCTGGTAATCCTGTATCTTGTCAGGCAGGGTGATTCCCCCTTGGGCTGGTGGAAAACCAACACAACGTAATCAGCAAGGAGATTAGCTTTTTCCTGGGTATCACTTGTCAGCTGCCCCATTTGGTTTAGCAGGGGTCCAATGTTGCCCTTGTTTTTTTCCACCTTCCCATGCATCTGAAGAAGGACTTTTCATAGATTTCATAGACATTAGGGGCTGGAAGGGACCTCATGAGATCATCAGTTACAGCCCCCCCCAGCCATAGGTGTGACCCCTGGGATCAAGTGACCAGCTGGGATCAAGTGCCTCTTGATTGTGAGTAAGAACCCAGACTTAGTAGGGCTCACAGATTTCTGGTGGGACCCTACCTATGACTGGGTGGTGGGCATTTGGGGATAGACCCTATATAGAAGAGACAGGACAGAGAGGAAAGGGAGGGGCGGGGTTGCATTCTATGTCAAAGAGCACCTCACATCATCAAGGATTACCTTTGCGTTAGAGGAGGGTCGGGTGGAGACACTATGGGTCAAACTACAAGGGGGGCGTGGTGAAAGGGACCTTACGGTGGGTGTCTACTCAGGGGGAAGAGCTGGACCAGGACTTCTCCGGTCAGCTTATGGGGGCAGTTAAGTCAAGGGATGTCATTGTCATGGGTGACC
>NW_005844972.1:0-1823 GCF_000455745.1 Alligator sinensis
TTGTTGTTGTAGTAGTATTTTACCTGTTTCTGTTGACTTTGATAGTGTAGCAGGAAATCAAATAAATATATCAACTTAATGAATTGTAAGGGGTGGCCTTTACATTTTCATATTCTAATCTTTCATTTCAACATCACTCGGTGTGGTGTGGAGCACACAGGCCTTTGCAGCATCACAGACTGGAAAGTGCAGGGAGCGCTGGGTTTTGCTGGCATCCCCAGGGACGGGGCTTGGTCGCTGGCATCATGCAAACACCGTGGATGGCAACTGCAGCAGGTCCTGGAGAGCAGGGCAGGCCGGTGCCAGGGCCTCTGGGGAGCAGTCACTGAAGTTGCCAGTCTTTCGGCTGGTCCCTGAGCAGGTCTCTGGGCTTGTCTAAATACACCAATTTATTTGGAAGTAAATGAGGTGAGTAAAAATGGCTGTACCAGCCTTAGTTATGTGTGGCTATTTTATGAAAATAAGGCACAGAAATGGCATTTTATAACAGCTGTTTACAAAAATCATCTCTCTGTCCTCCTTTTCTGATTCGATTCCCCAACTGGAATCTCTCCTTTCTCTCTTTTTATCTTGTGTCTGTAGGAGTAAAATCAACTCCATCTCCTGTTCTACAAGTTGCTAACCTCTTAATTTCTGCTGGCATTTCCTCTATAGTCTAACTCCATCCACACTTCTCTTTTCCTTCGATCCTTCTTTCAAACCCACTCCTCTAAAACACCTCTTACCTTCTTAACATCCCCTCTTACTTCTTAACATCACTGATTCCTACTTCCCCACTGCTTGTGAAACATGACATTGATACCACAGAGTCACAGACAGAGTGATAGAGAAGCAGGACTGGAAGGACCCTCCAGAGGCCCTCTAATCCAACCCCTGCCTGGGGCCCGCTCATCTCTATCCAAACCATCCCATGCAGCTATCATCTCCACTCTACATAAGAATACTCTCCGCCCTGACACAACGTAGACCTGACACCCTCACCTGCCACAGGTCAAGCAGGGGGACCACAGCAGCCAATGTCCTGCATCTATAAACCTCCAGAGGTCCTAGGCAGAGGGCCATGCCCCGGCTACAGAGGAAGGCAAAACCCCCACAAGTCCATACCAATCTGACCCCCACATGCCCTGGCTGAACAAGCGGCAACAGGGCATATCCCCCACTCCCAACGCTGCTGCGCCTGCATCCCACACTCCCCTGCGCAAGTCCCGTGCCCCCCGACCCCTGCAGTGGGGGTTGCAAAGAGGATGGGGCTGGACTGTCCTCAGTGGGGGCAGATGACCGAACAAGGAGCAATGGGCTCCAGGTGCAGCAAGGGAAGTTGAGGTTGGATATGAGGAAGAATTGTCTCTCTAGGAGGGCAGTAAAACACTGGAACAAGTTGCCCAGAGAGGTGGGAACGTCTCTATCCTTGGAGGTTTTGAAGACCCAGGTAGACAAAGCTCCGGCTGGGATGAAGCAGTTGGGGCTGGTCCTGCTTGGAGCAGGGGGTTGGACTAGATGTGACTCCTGAGGTCCCGTCCAGCCCCCATTTCTATGATTCTATGTTTCTAATGGGCCTCATATGCAGGCAGCCATAATTTGTGCCTAATTCTTTCTTCCTGCCTGGGACTAAAAATAGCAACATGGAGTGTGCGTCTCTTGTTTTTTTCTGTGTCCTTTTTGGCTTTTCCACAACTACATCTCTCTTGAAGTGAAAATATGCTTTACTGTATGACTGTTGTGAGGGCATTGCCTCTTGGTTTGGTCTCAGACTAGGGTGACCACCTTTTCAAAAGGGGGAGGGGTACACACACCTGCCCTTTCCCTCCCCCATTCCCACTGCT
>NW_005844973.1:0-271 GCF_000455745.1 Alligator sinensis
GTGAGGAGGGTGCTGGAGCATATGGAAGAGTGCGGGAGGGCAGCCGGAGCAAGGTTAAATAGAGGGAAGAGTACGATATGGGGAATAGGGAACTGGGAGGGTCTGGAGGAATATGGGTTGCAGGTGGTAGAGAGAGGACAAAAAATATGAGGGATAAGTTTTGAGAAAGATGGGAAAGGGGAAACAGCGTGGGGAGAAGTGCGGGGACGGGTGAGAAAGGTGCTGGGAATATGGGGATGGAGAGGGTTGTCAAAGACGGGGAAGGGAAAGG
>NW_005844973.1:353-844 GCF_000455745.1 Alligator sinensis
GGGAATTGTGTGCGTTTTTCTGGGGAAGTAAGGGAGAGAGGGTAGCACGTAGGGAGCTTTATAAAGCGGGGGAGCTAGGGGAATGGGGGTTTCCAGAGGTGGAAACATTCAGATATGGGCACGGGGTAGCAGCATGAGTCAGGGAGGCACGGAGAGGGGAAGGAATAGTGGGGGAAATGGGTAAAGTACTGGGGAGGTAGAGTTTTGAGGGCATGGGGGGTATTCGGAGAAAGGTGGACAGGCGTGTGGGCAGGGAAACCATCACAGCACGTGGATAGGCTGGCGGCATTCGTCAGGGCAAAGGGTTTGGTGAAACTGGGGACGGAAGGATTACAAAAGGCGAGGGTAATTTTCAAGGCAATTAGGGAGGAAGATGGGTTAACGGACGTGGGGAATTTGGCATGGGAACAGGTGAGAGAGGTGTGGAGGGGAATAGAAGACACAAGGTGGAAAGGGTTTCACAGGGAAATAGCGTGGTGTATAGTTAGGCG
>NW_005844973.1:1283-1818 GCF_000455745.1 Alligator sinensis
AAGAAAAGAAGAAGGGAGAGAGAGGAGGGAAAGGAAATGCGTCGGGAATCAGGGAAAGGGAAAGGTGAAAACGGAAAGTGGGGAAAACAGTAGTACTGAAACAAAAGTGAATTGTGTATGCTATAAATAAAGAGGTGTGGAAAATGTGTTAAAGGCAACTAAAAAGAAGGAAAATACGAGACCGCAGGGAAAGGTTGTGTAAAATAATGAGGATGTATTATAAATGTTGAAAGTGTCCCAAGAACCTGTATGAGAAAAGAGCGGACTGTATTGTCTTGGATGGAATTGCTGATTATGTAAAAAGAGGAACTGGTGATCCAATTGTGAAGAAATTGTGATGGAGAAAGGAGACGGGAAGTTCCCACGATTGTGTCACATGATATTGTTTATTGTGAGACATTGCCAAAAGGAGGCGGTGTGGAGAGAGAAATATCTATTTTATATTTTCTTAATAATAAAAAAAAAAGTCTGTGTTCCGATTGGTCCGACTCCGTCGGTTCTCTGCCCGCGGCCGGGTCGGCTGTGCCCGGAGCCC
>NW_005844974.1:0-1813 GCF_000455745.1 Alligator sinensis
GACCATGCCATGACAAGACATGCAAAACCTTGGAACATACTAATCCAATCTATTACAGACAAGAATACCCAATTACCTGTGGGGGCACATTTCTCACAAGAAAGCTACTCTGTATCCAGTTTCTCAGGCCTGATCCTCAAAGGGAATTTACAAACCACTTTTCACAGACGAGCCTATGAACTGCACTTCATCAATCTCCTAGGTACAGCAACTCATGCACTCAATATAGACATTGGATTTATCATCATATATAAATCAACACACATTTTTCTCCAGTTAAAAATAAACCAGGAGCTTTACTAATATGCTGGGGGCCTTAAACTGTACTATTCAGTTTAAGATTGAAGTAAAAACAAATTTCATTTATGTCAGCAAAAACCGGCTGACATAAATGAGAACAATATGCAGGACTGTGAAATAGGAGCTTCATTACCAGGAGCAGCTGACAGACAGCAGAGTTGCAGAACAAAGGATAGCTTGAGTGGTGAAACATCAGGACCAATAGAAAGGAGAGAGAGTTGTTAACACCTGTGGGATGAAGAGTTTAGAAGGAATCAGGTACATTATAATGAGCCATGCAGTCGATCAACTCCCTCAGCACTGCCTGGCTAGAAATGCTACTGCCATTGCCACTGCCAAGCAGTTGGTTTTAAACTTTGTGTGAAACAGGAATCAAAGGGCGGTGAAAGTGCACCCCCTGAGATCCACCCCTGCTTGAACAACCACACTTTTCTATTCTTTAGTCAACGGAGCCATGTCTGTTAAAACTAACTAAGGATCTAAGACAATGGGCCTGATTCTCATGTGCACAAAGCCCCTTCTTACAGTGATCTTTTAGTGTGTAGGGGCCTTAAGTTGGTTTAAATTTACTGCCAGAATGGTATAAAGGAAGCTTCATGTAAATGAGAAACCAGGCCAAATATGATTAGTGGATTAATTTAATTTTTATAATTAGAACCTAAACTCTCCACCAGTGAAGATGGTAATTTTACTAAAAATGTGAAATTTTGAGTGTTATCCATTTCCCTCCTTTGCTCTTTGCGCCCCCCCCCCCCAAAAATAAATAAAAAGGATTTTCTTTCTTTAGTGATATGGGATTGGAAACGCAAAGCCACACATACATGTAACGGTAGATGATTCAACAATTTAATTGCTCAAGTATTCATAGGAGGTTTATTTTATTTGCTAAAATGCCATGCTCTTTGTAATACTTCTCTTTCTCTCTCTCAATGGCTTCATATTCCCTTTCACTTCTTCTTTTGGGTATTATCATTGGCACTGCTTCAGTAAGGCATTTCCTTACACTTGACAAAATGCCATGACAAAATAACACCTTACAGAAGGCAAATTCCTGGGGACAGAGGCTGAAGCCCACTGAAGTGCTAGCAGAGGTTTTCACAGATGTGAGAAAGTTTCCCCTAAAATTGGGGAACTTGTTCATTTAAAAATAAGCAAAATAAAATTGATTCTGAGGTAACACACCAAGCAACTGCAAACCTGCCATGATAACTTTGGATTTCGAGAAATCCTTTCATGCTGTTTCAAGAATAGCAGCACTGATTCTACATACACAAAATAAAATACAATGTACTCTTTATATAAATCCATATAAGTGTCACGTTACTGGACATTAGGGCTATGCAAAATTTTGGCAGCCGTTTCATTTCAGAGGCATTTCAGCCCATTTCAACACCTGAAACATTGAATCCAAAATGAAATGGAAGGCTCCGAAACATCTCCGAAACAAAATGAAACCATCCAAAACATTTCAGATGTTTCAGAATGTTTTGGAGGTGGGCTTGCGGGGAAACAG
>NW_005844975.1:0-1813 GCF_000455745.1 Alligator sinensis
CTGTAACCAAAAACGGACTTTGTTGGAAACTGTGTAGGGACTGCAGGGAGAGGGAATAGGAGTTGCAGATCCCTGAAGCAGGGAACAAAAAGGCCCCACTGGAGACTTCCCTGTCCCAGGAAGGGCTTATGAGTGATATAATGATCTCCGCGCACTGAGATCAGCAGATCAGAAGTGCTCTCGGTTGGAGACCCTACCAGAAGCTTGTGCTTGATTTGTGGAAAAAGGAAACCTTGTTTCTGGGGCCTGAGGGCACAGTGGGGCAGGGAGAGGCCCAGGTCTGACACATGGATCTCAAGGCTTTGGGGAATGACTCTGCCTGTTAATCTGGGAATGAGTCCTTCAGTAACCTGGAAAAGATGGGCGGTGGTGCCAGGCTGAGGGCCAGTGCTGGCTGCATGGGGGCTACAGCCTGGAGCCCCTGGCACCGCCTGGTCCTGGGACACTGCCCTTGAAAGGTCCGGCAGGAAGGGGCCAGGACGGTGAGAGGACTTAGGATATTCTGTCTTACCCAAAGTCCCAGCTGCTCTCTCCTCCCAGACAGTGCCTTGGCTTGGTCCTGGGACATGTACAGAGCACCTCTTTTCCCTGGCTCAAGCTCTAGCTCCTGAATCATTTTCTTTGTCCCTGTCTTAGGGAAAGCCGGTGACTACAGAAAATCCCCTTCCCCTCATGGCCCCTGTGCCCGCCAGCTTGCCTTTAGCTCCCAGGGCTGTCCAAGGGGAGCAAGCAGGAAAGGAGGACCCACCTGCCCAGCCACCCACCATGGCTCTTACTGCCCCGCTGCTGCTGTCCTGCCTGAGCCCAGCCAGAAGGGGTGGTGGCAGCAGCGCTGTGCTTGTTTCCCTTCCCGGCAGGGTTGGGCGGGAGAAGGTGCAGGACCAGGGATTTGGGGGTGCCAGGGCAGGGCAGACCTGATCCAGGGTGCAGGGAGGTGGTGGGATTCATGTAACCACAGATTTCTGCTGGCTTTTCCAAGTGCCCCATGAAATACAGAAGCAGGAAAGAAGGTCCTGAACGATCAGTGAGGATGTGAGGGCCTAGCAGGATCTGAGGTGGTAGAGGAGAGATTCCCTCCTCTCTGGTGGCCACAAGCAGCGTTTCTTTGGAAGCCAAAGGAGCTGAGAGAACTGGGAATGGGGGAGGAGAGCTGTGTGCTTCCCCTCAAGCCTTTTGGAAATGTCCTTGCAGCAGGCGCGTGTTTCAGAGCTTGGGTTCAGGCCCAGGCTTGAGATTCTGCTGTTTTGATAGGTGGAGTGTATCCACCAATCAAGAAGCAGCAAGAGAAATGAAGCCACGCCCCTGTTCTGAATGGAGCGAAGAGGGAACTGGACCTGATTGGAGACTGCAACGCTGTGCGGTCCGCACGACTTCAGGGTGGGAGCCCTGGACAATATGGAAGGAGCTGCGTGCCCGGCAGAGGGAGATGCCGGAGAAGAGAGAAGAGCCGGGCGTAGAGCGGAGGAGAGCGGCTCGGCAGGAGCCCAGGAGAGTCCCTGAGGATGTCCATCAGCAGGGAGCTGCAGACCGCTCCAGCAGTTAGGCTCTTGGTGTGCAGCACGGCACACGGCGTCTGGGCCCTGGGAGTTGCATGAGGTGGCTCGGGTCTGCACCTTTTGTTGTGTGGCCAAAGACATGGTGCACAGGCCGGGGAACGGAGGGTTAGATTGCAAACCTAACCCTTTGGTTAGCCAAGGAAGCAGGATCTTTGTAGCCGCTTGGCACGGGGAAGCAGCACAGTGCTGGTGATGCTGCACACAGGGTCGAGGAGCAGATGCAGTACCAGTGCTGCACAAGGCTGCCCGGGCCTCCA
>NW_005844976.1:0-478 GCF_000455745.1 Alligator sinensis
CTAAGCCAGGGTAAATAAAAAGCATTTATGAACTGTTTCTAGTGATAAAATTCCAAAAAAATAAGGGTTCAATTAAAAGGCATCATTTTACTACAGTATATGCATTTCAGTTTAGTTTCAACATTTTTAATAAAAAACATTTCAAAGAGTTCTCATATGAACAAATATTTTGTCTAAAAATATTTAAATGAGATGTTATAAAATACACCTCCGACATATTTTTCCAAGAGGGGTTTTGTCAAATTTGATAAAACTTCATGAAACCAATCTATTTTCTCATAATCATAGGGCATTTTCTATCAAACATGGTTTTGAGGAAATCTTTCTTCCTGGCTCAACTTCGAACTCTGCTGACTGACATTTCCAGAGCAGCTAGCCTCTGTCCTTTTACCCATTCCAGCAAGGGATCTGGGACAGACATTGCATGAACCGGTTTGAGCCAAATCAGTTTAGTCTGACACTACATTCACCAAGGTTT
>NW_005844976.1:809-1811 GCF_000455745.1 Alligator sinensis
AAAAAATATTAATTGGTCAATCTGGTGGATTTAATAATATTGAAGGAAACTTTCCTATTGATAGTATTCAGAACATGTTAATACCAGCGTGTGACAGTTCCGAATGTATAGTCCATTTGTTAAGAGATCTTGAAAATACCATTGACAATGTTGAAACCATTGCAATTGGTGAGCGAATGGAGTTGCATTTGTTATGAATTTATATTAAATATCAGACAGCATCCCATTGCCCCAAATCCCAGCATGGCAGGGCATTTTTTCTTTCCTACTTGTCTCCTTAGACTGTTCTCTCAGAAGAGTTTGCAAATCAGCCTTGCCAAAACAGAGTAAGTTCATCTTTACTCTAGTTTAAAAATTAATGGGATACAGTGGGAGGAAAAAAGTATACAGGAGATTTCTAGGCTTGAGGTTTAATTTCTCTCTTGTCATTTACACCTCTTTCTGAAGATGTTTCATCAATTTAAAGCATTCATTTTAATCCTACTATATAAATGTTTCTGGCTGCATGAAAGACTGTGATTGTAAACTGTTTCTTACTAGCCTCTCAGTGACTCCAAGCCACATGCAGAAAGGTTAGCTTTCTATAAATGAGGAGTCCCTGATCGGACGTGAGGTTTGGCTAATAACTTTTCTTAAACTCAATTTGGTTGGACTTATGGCCTCTACTTCCTTTGAAGTCAATGGAGCTGCAGATGCTCAACAGAGGTGCCTAAATAATAGAGCTTTGTTTCGAGTTGACTCAAGGTTTCTTTTTTACTTTGAGACAAAAATAAGTTTCAAAAGGGAAGTTGAAACGTTGTGCTCCAACAACAGTGAAACAAATTTTTACATTTTCAAAATGCCTGCCACCCACATGCTTTTTTGTGTGTCCAAAACTAGTAACCTGAAGTTTCAAAAGGGAAGTTGAAACGTTGTGCTCCAACAACAGTGAAACAAATTTTTACATTTTCAAAATGCCTGCCACCCACATGCTTTTTTGTGTGTCCAAAACTAGTAACCTGA
>NW_005844977.1:0-1810 GCF_000455745.1 Alligator sinensis
GGGCTAAATCATTACCAGCTAGCCTGTCACATCTATGAGTATAACATAGAGAACAAATTGTGATTACTCTCTACCTTTTCTTTTAATTAAGTCAGCACTTTTGAGGCAAGCATTCCAGGTCTGTGTAAACATTAAAGTTAGTTTAGTATTGTTGCCTTTAGCCAACTGTTGGCCAATTTCAGGACCCTGAAACCAGGTCAGTTTCTGTTTTTGGAGAATGATTTATGTCAGTGAGTCAAGTTTGATGAAGGTTATTTATTTACACTGTATCCCTGTTCACACTGACAATGTGTACATGAGTCTTATTAGTTTTAAACCAACACAGACCAACTGCACACAGGCAAGTCTAGAAGCCACAGTTTAGTCACCTTGAACAACCAGCAGCTTAAACAGTAGTGACTTACAGGTTTGCTACTATCACAGCACCTTTCCCTCCCTGGCTTACCTATCACCCTACTGCAGAGAGAAGCAAGAGCAGCAGCAGCAGACTAACCATCTAAACAGATCAATCACACTGTCTTCTGTTAAAGTATTGCTGTTATGCAGATTCAGTCATTTCACCAGTTCTCTAGATTGCAACTATATTTATTTTCCTTGTACTGATGTTTTCTAAGTGAGAACTTACAGGTTTCCTTAGCAAGATAGTTCCTTTTTTTTAACCACTACTATTTCCTTGGACGGAATAGGTCAATTTTTTGCTTATCCAAATCTTTTTTGTTCAGTTGTGGGCTTTATTCCCTTCTCTCCTGTTTCCTCTGTGCTGGACAATATTTTTTTAATTGATATAGGCCCTGAATCAGAAAAGCACTTTCATTCAGGGCAGAACATAACCACTTTTTTAACTAATGTTAAAATCAATTGAAGTTAAGCACCTGCTTTAGTGTTTTCCAGTATAAGACTAGAGTTAAATTCTAATATTTTTCTGAATCAGGAGTAGAGGGCCTGATCCAAAGCCCACAGAAGGAAGTCTTTCCACTAATTTCAACAGTGTTTCAGATCAAGCCTTTAGGAGAACATTAAAGAAGAAACCCAGAGCCTGAGAATGACCTTGGCCAGTTTAGCCTAAACAAATAATTCTTTCTTTAGCTGCAGTCCTCTTCAAATAAGAAGTAATGTCTTTTTGCTTCATATTTGATGCAGCTTTTATTGTCAGGATTTTTCTGATCTTGTATGTTTATTTTTGGGTTATATCTCTTCTGTGTAAGATGACCAGTATCTTGAAACCATCAGAGCTTTTGGCCAATTGGCAATACAATACATTACAGTACATTCTTGATATTTCATGTCTAATTTCTTTTCCTGTTTCTTTTCACCTTATTTGAAAGTTCTCTTTAGCATCCCCACATCTCCATCTGAAGCTGTGAGAGGTGTGCCATTATCTTAATCAAGATGTGAATGTGATCTATATTGTACAGATAGGAAGTTTCACAATTTTAGAGATTTTGATCTACTGCCATACAAACAACTTGCAGCCTCTTTCTACCTGTTTGTCTACTGAGCTAAGCTACTTCACTAGGTTTTATCTACCTCTTGACTAAGGCTGACTATCATAGGCAATGTGTAGGGTAGGCATGGGGTGTCCCCCCCTGAGATTGGCATCGCCGAAGCCACTGCCAGCTTCTGCAGGTGGTTGCTGCTGGCTACCTGCCCCCCACCTCGCTGCCACTGCTGGTGTCTGCAGGTAGTCCCCACTCACCACCCTGGCCCCTGCTGCCGATACTGCCAGTGGCGTCTGCGGGCGGTCCCCACTCACCACTCATCGATGACGACCATGAACAGTACTATAGACCAGTCAGTCTCACCTCCATCC
>NW_005844978.1:0-644 GCF_000455745.1 Alligator sinensis
AGCAGCTTGCACACTGCTCTGTACCCTCTGTAAAGACAAGGAGTCACCTGTCTCTGCCGCGCTGACTCCCATGTTCCCCCGTCCCAACGCTGGTGCCAGGCTCCAGGGCGCTCAACACACTGGGAAGAAATCTGCCTATTGAACACAGCCCCACACTCACCATTTCATTTTTACCCTCATTTGCATGCCATGTACAAACCAGAGACACAATCTGAGCAAAGGAGCCCTCACACCTGCAGCCAACAGAGCCAGCTCTCCCGGCCTCCCAGCCACTGCTGCCACAAACAGGGAAGGGGGGGTGGGAGGCAGCTTTGTGCCTCATGCTTCTTCAGGACATGCACTGCCCACTCCTCTTGCCATAGAAGCAGCCTCTTCTAATGTAACACGCCTAGGGAGAGCTCCAGGTAAGCCACAGCCAGAACAACTGGTCCCTGGGTACCCACAGGCCAAGCAATCATCCTCCAGCTCAGTCCTGGGCACACACAATGAGTCAAATGCCAGCCAAGGCCCATCTCACTCCCTGAGCCATGGGCATTGTAAGGGTTCAACCCCGGGAATGTTCCCCTTCATTGTGGCTTTACCAAGAAAGGAAGCCACTTCCCAAAAGACAGAGCTGAGAGCACAATGGCCACTCATCTCCTGGC
>NW_005844978.1:917-1465 GCF_000455745.1 Alligator sinensis
AGCCTAGTCTCTATGAGGCTCTGGGGAGGGGGAATGGGACCATCCCTTCTATCACCTCCATTCCAGGCCTGGCCCAGTGCTGAGGCCCTGATGGCATTGCTGAGTGAGGGGCATGTCACTATGTGCCTGGAAAACTAACCCCGAACCCAACACACACACATATGGAAGGGGACTCGACCCTGCAGATGCTAGTGTGGTGGGACAAAGGGAGGTTGTTGCACTTTGGATTCACCTGGTATTCATTCTACCAGCTCTGGAAGGTATTTTCCCCTATCAGGAAATTGGTGAGACTGACACACCTGGTTTCACTCACCATAACACACTCCTGGCTAGAAGTGACTCTCCATGCAGATGCCTGGTCACACGGGCAGCTAGCATAGTCTGGAGGGGCTGCACCTCCCCTGCACAGGCTCTGCATTTGACTTTAGCCAATAAGGGATGTAGTGGGTCCAAACAGCTCCTGGGAAGGGCTGGAATGGGTAATACTTTTATGTTTTAGGAAAGCAGTAAAGAATACAACACAGACTCTGTGAAAGGGAGATTCACCA
>NW_005844978.1:1544-1808 GCF_000455745.1 Alligator sinensis
CCCCCAATTCATCCCCTGGAAATGAGCAGAGTGGTGGGAGCTGCTTCCCCATTCCTGGCCCCAGCAAGCCATAGCTCTGTCCTGCACCCCACCCTGGCTTCTCAGCAGCCCCACTCCCTCCCTCGCCTTGGGGGCCTCTTATCTGTCCCACTCTTGCCCCTTCTTCCACACAGACTTACCAACCAGACTCTGCTCTTGAAGCTGCCAGGCCACACTGCTGATCGTGTGCATATACATGGCATTTCTTGGTGACATTACTGGCCA
>NW_005844979.1:0-1806 GCF_000455745.1 Alligator sinensis
AGAGAAGGCGTTAGCGTCGCTCACGAAGTTGGTGGAAGGACGGCAGCAAGACAAGCCCACCCTGGACCCAGCCGAATTGACGAAGGTGCTGACGCCGGCAGTAAAGCAGCAGCTGGTTGTCGAAAGTGCATTGGAGAAGTTCTCCAACGATTACGCGGAAATTGTCGCCGATCCATACCTCGCAAATGTGGCCGACGGGTTCGTAGCAGCGGAAATGAAGGACGGAAAATCCTTTGAAGAAGCGCTCAACGCCGCCGGTAGCAAGACCCGAGATTGGCTAAGCGAGAAAAGAAAAAGGATGAGCCCACTCTGACCACCCCCCGCAACGAAAAGCTGGAGCGAAAGGCAGGGATCGATCAGATTCCCGCAACAACTTTTAAGGCAACGACAGTCGAGGAGCCGACGCCGACGCCATCTGACGTGATCGCACAGATGCGTAAGGCAAGAGGTCTGGACACCTAAGTCGCCTTCCAACTTTTTACATTGAAAGGAACACTCAAATGGCAGGTCAGCTTTGGGTAACAAATTCCTTGGGCGGGTACATGTATTCCGACAACCTGTCCAAGGTTCTCCGGATGGCAGTGCAGCCCCTGGTGAAATTCCGCCAATTCGCGGATATCAAGGACGCAGCCGTTCAAGGCAAAGGCAAGGGCGACACTTTCCACTGGAACGTGTATTCCGACGTCGCGACGCAAGGTGGACAGATTCTGGGAAACCAACACCATGCCGGAGACGAACTTCACCATCACGCAGGGCACGATGACCATTACCGAATACGGTAACTCGGTCCCGTTCTCCGGCAAGCTGGACGACCTGTCCGAGCATCCGGTGAAGGAAATCATCGGCAAGGTACTGAAGAACGACGCGAAAAAGGCGTTCGATATCGGTGCGCATGCCCAGTTCAACGCAACACCGCTGCGCGTCGTGCCTACCGGCGGTACGTCCACGAACAGCATCGTGCTGACCACCAACGGCACGGCGACTGCGACGAATAACGTCCAGATGGGCAAGGACCACATCAAGGTCATCGTCGACCTGATGAAGGAGCGGAACATTCCGCCTTACATGGCCGACGACTATGTATCGCTGGGCCATCCGACGACCTTCCGCGGCGTGAAGAACGATCTGGAGGAGATCCACAAGTATGTGGACGCTGGATTCCAGATGATCCTGAACGGCGAGATGGGCCGCTACGAAAACGTGCGTTTCGTTGAGCAGACCAACATCGCGAAAGAGGCGTTCACCAACGGCAAATCGAACTGGGCATTCTTCTTTGGCCAGGACACCGTTGCTGAAGGTATCGCGGTGCCGGAAGAAATGCGCGGCAAGATCCCGACCGACTACGGCCGTAGCCGCCGCATCCGCTGGGAATACCTGGGCGGCTTTTCTTTGGCATCGTGCATCCACTGAAGGCTGCGGACAACAGCAAGAACGCCCGCATCGTGAAGTGGGACTCGGCAGCCTAAGCGTCGAAGGCAGAACGGAAAGGCACCTTCGGGTGCCTTTTTTCCACATCTGAAGGAATCCACATGGAACGAAAAGACACTGCGCTGCCGATGGCCAAAGGGAGCAGCTTCGCCGACGACGCCGGCGGGTCTCTTGGTGGAAGGCAGATCTCGATCAAGGATTCATCGACGTTGCACCGAAGGAGCCGGAGCAAGGTCTCGGCTTCGCTTTCTCCGGCGGTGATGACGGCGAATCGGTCGGCAATCCATATGACCGGGGCGGTTTTTTAAATCGGCCGCAAGGCTGGGAAAGGTAAGACATGATCAAACCAACAGTAGGGCGGGTAATTCTTTTCCACCC
>NW_005844980.1:0-1805 GCF_000455745.1 Alligator sinensis
TCCATGTCAGTCACATTGTAACTTTGGGATCCGTCCTGGGCACAAAGCTTAGAAAATAGCACCTTAATTTTCTACCCGCTGTTAAATCTTTGGGCCCCCGCACCACCTATAGTGTATGTTCTCTCCCCCCAGAAACCTCCCTCAGGGAGACAGAGTGGTAGGTGGGTGTCAGAAGATAAGTACCCCAATCCGAATTTGGGGGTAGGTATATGGCCAGTAACCAGGCGCAGGGCGAGAAGACTATATGAAGTAGGCTTGCAGAACTTGCGCAAATCAAGCTCATGCTCGGGCCAAAGCCAGTGAAGAAGCCTCAGCTTCTGTGCAAAAAGCTTTTTTCATTATTTATTTGATGTTTTGATTATTTGATTTGCTTGAATATTGATTATATGATTTATTATTTAAACAACCATGCAGGAGCAGGCACAAGGAAGGGAAGTCAGGCCTTTCCCAAACCTCATTTGTTGGAAAAACTAAAATCTAAAGTCCTCATAGAAAAAAACTATTTTAAAGGCACACATGCTACAGCAGTCTGAGGACATTAGAAAATGTAGTGATTTCCTGCAGCGCAGAACTACCTTTTCTGAGACATGGGCAGTAACCGCAAAGGAAGTGCTATGGAGGGAGCGTGCCCAAGCACCACCCAGGGTGCTGAGCCAAGCCCCCAGCCATGCGAAGAAAGCCTCCACAATTCAGGTATTACACAAAGGGGAAGCCTCAGCAGATGTGGCACGCAACCAGGAAGAAGTAAGACTTGTTCAGGAACCAGGGGGTGGGCATTTCCTTCAACCTCTCCCCCTGGTGAAAGAGGCAGGGAGGGTGGGTGCATAATCACCTGCCTTACGCTCAGTATCTATCTGCTTCCTCATCTCTATGATTCTATATAGGACAGAACTATATCGAATGTACATTGGCTACATATATATGGTGGAACTGAACCGTTACAGTCATGAATCCTGAAGGAAGTGTTGGCATGCTCTTCATTTTCTCTTTCTTTCTTCCTTTCTCTTTCTTCCAATATGTCACACCAACAGGGATAGATCAGTCTGTGGCTAGCAGTGGGAGGGGATCTGAAAGCCGGAGGGAGGGAGGGAGGGAGGGAGGGAGAATAAAAAGAATTTGTATTGGTGCCTCTTGTGTAACAGAAATATATATAACTGTAGTCAAGGTAACTCAGGTATATACTCCCCTTCTCCAGTTGAAGGGGATTGGTAGCTGGCAGGTGTGCTATGGGGTACTGCCGACCACTCGGTTTCCCTCCGTCCCCATCGAACCAGGCCAGGACAGTCAGGGGACTGAACTATGTACACGTGTATTTACATTAACTTATTGCAAGGGAAAGAAATATAGATATAAGCATACATACGCACACACACACACACATATATATACACTTATACACACACACACCTATATACACATACACACACACACATATATATACACTTATACACACACACACCTATATACACATACACACACACACACACACATATATATATGATAGCTAAACAAATCACATAAACAATACCCTCTGAGTAAATGCTATCAAACCTTGCACCAGTGCTCCAGATACAGGTAAGTCACAGGTAAGTATCTGATCTGAAACAGATAAACCCCAAAGCAAACATTGATAGCCAACAGATAAACTCTAGATAAGTCTGGGTGAACAATAAATAAGCCACAAATAAATAGAAATAAACAACAGGTGAAATAATAGCAAAAGGGGGTGCCAGCAGAGCCCCAGGACTCAACTCTACTAATTTACACACATGAGATATTCTCCAGGGCTCTGCCCCTGAAGTCTT
>NW_005844981.1:0-1801 GCF_000455745.1 Alligator sinensis
GCCCTGTGGGACTCCACTGCCCACATCTTTCAGGTCAATACAAACCCATCCATCACCACTCGCTGTGTGCGACCCCTTGAGCCAGTTTGCCACCCACCTGACCGTGTAATCATCTACATCACAGCCGCTCAGTTTCTGTGAGAACAGGATGAGATACCGTATCGAAGGCTTTCTTAAAATCCAAGCAGATGACATCTACCTCAATTCCTCGATTTCTTACAGCAACAAAACTGAAAGAAAAAAATGTGAACAAAAGATAAAAACATTTTTCAACTGCAATAACTGACTTTGTTTTTTTAACCCGTTGGACAGTCCTAACTTAAAAGACCAGTGTTTGCCACACTGGCCATGTCCAGATGAGCAGGGACATGCAGTTTGTGGTGCCACAAACTTTTTTGTGACATGACAAACTGTATATAGTTTCATAGTTTCATAGTTTCAGGGTCGGAAGGGACCTAATAGATCTTCTAGCCCGACCCCCCGCCAGGGCGGGAGAACAACCCAAAAACACAAACAAAACCACTCACCCTAAAAACAAAAACGGGACTCAAATGAGTCCAGCCAGGTAAGTATCCAGCCTCTTCTTAAAGATCCCCAGGGTAGGGGCCAGCACCACCTCCCTTGGAAGTTGGTTCCAGCTCCTAGCCGCCCTGACTGTGAAGTGGTGCATGTTATGGTGCACGTTAAAACATGTGCCTTTACAGCATGGTGGCAAAATTTGCTACTGGGAAAAAAAATCCACTGGAGAGAAATACGGTGAAAAGCACACAAAAAAGCATGCACCAGCAGAAGTGCTCTGGCTGCCATACAGTCCTTCGTGCTGCCTGAGTTGAGCCCCTGCTGCTCCAGCATGCCACCAGGTAACAGTGCTGACCGCAGCCGTCAGCTCTCCCTGGCTGAAGAGCTGGGAGGAGCTGGGCAAGGGCAATGTGCAGGAATGGGTACTGGGGCACAAAGTAGTGACACAGATTTGCGCCACTGCGACTGCCTGCCCCTGCTAGTCTGGACACAGCCTTTGTGTTTTGCTCTGTGGGTCAACATGTGAGAGTCTGAGGTAGGTAGAAGGTCTTCCCAGGAAGGACAACTTTGAGAGCCCAGAAACATGGGAGAAGACAAACTTCTATTTCAAGATCTTACCTGAGAAAATAAAAGGGCATCAGATGAAATATAATATAGAAACATATAAAAACTGGAAGGCATGGAGTGCTCTAAAACAGGGGCAGGCAATTATTTCACGTGGAGGGCCACTTAAGGTTTGATGAGCAGCACAGGGCCGCATGGGTAGGTAGCCCTGCCCTTGTAGCCCTGCCTCCTGGTCGCCATCTTCAGATCGGAAGTCCCACCCCAAGCCACTGACCTTTGCCACCTGAAGTCCATCCTCTTGCCCCCCCAAATACTCCTTTTGGGAGTGGGGAGTTGCCCTCTTAAAACCAGAAAAAAAAATTAATCAATCATACACTAAAAGTCAAATACCTACCATAACACATTTTAATTTTATTACAAATTTCTCATGGTTTGTGTTTGTGTACTGTATATAGAGATGACTGCATAATAACTCAAAATAAATTTAGTCTTTTATAGTGTGTGTGTGTGTGGGCGTGCGTGCGTGTGTGGGAGGAGTGTGTGTATGGTGTGGGGGCATGTGGTGTGCGACTCTGGAATACACTGTCCTCTGCTGTAGTCAATGCAGGCAACACTGCTGTGTAGGTGTGAGGCTTTTGAGGGGTGTGGGGACTTCCCATGGTGCAGCAGAAAGCAAGGGCACTCGGAGTGCTGGTGCCCAAATGGTGCTGGTGCAGTG
>NW_005844982.1:0-1796 GCF_000455745.1 Alligator sinensis
TTGTCACCTGGGTCCTAGTGACACTGCAGGCTGTGCCCAGGGCCCATTGTTAGCCCAAGGAGCAAGGGTTATTTAGCACCATGAGACTCCACATCAAGAATCCAGGCTGGAGGGTGGGGGAGGTGTGGGGGAGGAAATACCTTCTAGTGCTGCTGCAATGAGAAGAAGTTGGAGCCACAGCATCATGTTTCCCTGTGGGGTTGGCAGAGGGAGCGGTCTGAGGACTGTCTGGTCTTGCCCAGGGCCCTGGGGTGCAGACTGGTGCTGAGGGAGAGGATTATTAAGAGGCAGGTGGCAGCCCTATTTGCATCTCCCATTTGCATCCCCCTCTAGAAGACCCTTGCTGGTCCCTGGGGGCAGGATCTATCCATCTCCCCGCCTACCCCATCTCTCCCTATCACTCTAATCTCTCCATCATCCTCTCCACAATACTGTGGCCAAAGGCACAAGCCTAGACACAGCCCACAGTCACAGGTTTCCTACTCCAGTTGCATCCAGTGTGGGATGGGCTGAAGGATGTGGCTTCCCAGTGAAACATGTAGTGACTAGCCTGAGCTGGGCCTTTCTCCTGGACCGCAGGGACTTTGCTGTCAATGGGAGTCCAGTCCTGCGGTTGCTGGCATATAAAGGAGCTGCCTTTGCAGCAGACTCAGTCTCTAAGTCTTGGTGGATTCATGTGACCTTTGAGCTCCTGAACATGTTGGTCCCTCCTGACCTTGGGACTTGCTCTCTCAGTCCTGTGGGTGCTACTGTAAATGTGAGTTTGGCTTGGGCCTCCTGGTGTGATAGCCTTCCCTCTTCTCCCTACCCCCTGAGCACTTAAGCATGGATGATCTGAGAGCCCAGGAGCTGCAGGGCTGGAGGGGAACCTGATCCTGGGGGGTTGTGGGCTGAGCTGAGGGTCCTTGCAAGCAGTGGTTTTCCCCAGTGCTGTTCCCAGGGAGAAGAATCTCCCCAGGGAGGGAAATGGGTGAAGATTGCTCCTCAGTAGAAGGAGGCTGGTGCCATGGTGAGGGAAGGTGCCCGGTTTTGGGGGGATTGTCAATACAGGCACAAGTGCGGTCATAGGATTCATTCGAGAGTGCAGCGGTGTCCAGCTGGGCCACTTGGGAGTTATGAGGCCCAGCACTCCTGCAACAGCCTCGGGGATGTCTGTGTCTACAATCTTGCTGTGTTGTTGCAAGGGCCAGCCAAGGTGAGGGCCACGGCCCTCATGGGGAAAGCAGCAGGTGAGGTGTTTAGGGGCCTGGCAGGCACACTGGGGGTGTGAAGCTGCCTCTTGCTGGTGGGAAGGAGGTGGGGTCTGTGTGTCCGGGGGAGGAGGGGCAGGAGCTGCTTCTCTATGTAGGGGGTGGTGTTGCCCCCGGTGGAGGAATTTGCCTGTCTCAGCCTGAGCCTCTCCAGGGGCAGTCAGTGGGGCAGGAACCTCCCTGGCTCTGTCTGTCCCTGCTTCCAGGGATCCCATGCCCCAGGTGCAGCAGGGAGGTGGCAGGACACTAAGTCTCTGGACATCCTGGGTCCCTGGCTGTGCACAGGCCCTGATGCGCTGTGGGATACTGTCTCCCTGCAGAGCTGTATGGAGTGGGGTGGTAGCTCACCTGCTGGGACCCAGCCCTGTGAGAATCTGAAGAGGAGACACGTGGCCCTTGAGAGACCCAGGGAACATTGTTCACCATCCTATGAAAAGCTCTAACTTACCCTTTCCATGCTCTGAATGGGACTGAGCATTTAAGAGGGTAACTGGGTTGAAAGGGTTAATGAGGGAGCTAATTATCTCCCTACCCTGCAGTCACTTG
>NW_005844983.1:0-1795 GCF_000455745.1 Alligator sinensis
CTTACCTCCTTGCAGAGGGACTGGGCAGTGGAGGTGAGGGATCGGCCAGGCAGGGACAAGCCTTCGAAGGATCTGGTGGCATGCCAAGAAACTGCAACACTCTGGTTGAGAGTCACTGATTTCGTCCGACTGTCTACATAAAACAGGCCACAGACTAATTCCACACTTTCACATGACATCAGCCTCAGCAAAGTTACCAAATGGTTATGGAGGCATAACCTACCTTCTCATTCTGGGCCAGGGTTGAGACATATTAGCTAGACAAGGAGAAGAAGCTTGGGTTGCCATTCCCTGAGCTATCATTTGATCTATGGATAAAACAATTAATTTCCCAACACTGTGTATATTGTGTGTATCACACTGGCCTCTTTAAAATATGGAAGTTGACACTTGATCCTGCAAAAAGCCATCTTGTCAGTGGAAAAGTTGGAAATAAATTGTAATAGCTTCTGATCTAACATACTGCATTAATGTTGAAAAATTATTATTTCTCAACAAAAGCAATGAGCTACACATGACGGCTAAACAGCTGGAGCTGATTGCTGCAGCAAGGTACAGTAAATATCAACACAGCTCTTACAAAGCTTAGATATCTCTCTGTACTATTTTGACTTTACTAGCAAAAAGCAGAATGTCAAAGACACAATATTTCTGCCTGCAATCTCTTGGTTTTTCAATGTTGGCTTTTACTCTAGAGATCTGTGTTATGTTTGCACTGCTAAATTGACCCCTTTGTTCTTTCTACTCTGCTTGGAAAGAAAAAAGAAAGAAATATTTTCTCCTTTTCTGGTGGATCAAACCTTAGAAAGCTGCTGCCTCAGGTATTTTGAATCTCTTTTGAATTTAACCTTGTTTGTCAGGATTCTTGCCAAGTGCCTTCGGCTGCAAAAGGATCACAGGCACATCAACTGGGAATAGAGTTTATGTTCAGCCCAGATTGAATTGCCTTGCTGAGTATGTAAAGTACGAGGGAGTTACACATTTCATTACATTTCACTTCAAGTTAGGCCTTTATGCCATTATAGGAAAAATCTTTACAGCCTGCATTTAACAGAATTGGCAGGTAAATGCTGTTTGCCAGGGATATCTTCCATGCAGAATTTGAGTGAACTCAGCCTGATGTTTTCTAATACCAGTGCAGTGAATGTCAGGGTGTGTTAAAGTTGATTAAAAGCTCCTGATTGAAAAAATAGCTTTTCGCGACACACTTGCACTTGGAACACTTGCCTTAGATATGATCATATTTTAGCTAAGATCAGTATTAATGCAAGGCTCAGCTATATCATTTGGGCACAGACCATGGTGAGGGAAGCATTGAGCTACGGCATGTCGGTAGCAGCATTAGGGGTCATTTAGTTTCCAGGGCACATAGAAACTCTGTACCCACAATTAATGGGCATACAAAAGCTTAGCACCTGCTCCCCTGGCTTTTTTTATGAGGTGCAGTTCCCACTATCCCCCTTCTGCTTTCATTTTCACCTGTTCATCATCTGCTTCAACGCTTATGGCAGTATTTGAGCTTCTTAATCATAGTAATGTTCAAATGACAGTTCCAACTCACCACCCTTGGCTTAAAAAGGTAAAGCAGGGGAGAGGGTTTGTGAAGGCAGTGCTGTAGCAATGAAGTTTGGTAAAGCTTGCAGCAGCAGCCCGGCTTCATCCCACACACAGATCCAGGGGGGGCACCCCCCCCCCAAACAAGCCAGTCGCAGCTCCATCCCACACCCCGCCCAGGCTGGGCAGCACCTGTTGGCACCCCTTTACTTTGGCGCCCAGGGCAGTCACCCTGCTTGCC
>NW_005844984.1:0-1795 GCF_000455745.1 Alligator sinensis
TTTGGGCTATTATAAGGAGACTTTGCCATGGGCTGCAAAACTCCTCGATAATACCTTGTCTCAACATCTAATCTAACTCATCCCATACTGGCCTCTATAGGTGCCTCAGGAGGTGCCTCCAGGACCTACTTTCCGGCTTACCCTTAATGGCCCTTGCCAGTTGGATACTAGCCGAGTAATATTTACTGGGTAGCAGTGCCAGCGCTCAGTCTCCCACATGGAACTCCCTTTCTCTCTTTCGCCTGTCATTGGCATTCTTTCTGTCATGCCTGACTCCTTGCCAGGTTATCCCTGACAACCTGCCATACACATTCAGGATGATCTCTTAATTCTGAGACCTGATGTGGCCCTCGTGTGCTCGCCAGCGCTAGCTTTCTCCAGCCCTCACATACCACATCCAACTCTGCCCTGGGATGATGGCCATGTGTGAGTTCAAATGGGGAGCAGTCCATGAGGCCTGTAGCATCTCTCGGACTGCAAATCATAAGGGAGGCATATACAGCTCCCACTTCCTTGTGTCTCCCTGTATGCAAGTTCTCATCATATTTTTCAAGGGCCAATTAAAACGTTCCACCAGACCATTCGTCTGGGGATATGTCGAGGTCCACAGCTGCTTAATCTTAAGAGTCTCAGACATCTTTCAATACGCTGAACATAAAACCAGTCCCTTGGTCTGCCAAAATCTCTTGGGGTATTCCCATTCAAGAGATCGATTTGCTCAATTCCACAAGTTTGCTGTCAGCAGATGGCAGTACAAGAGAGGATCAGTGTCCGAGGAGGTGAGGGGGTCTGTACCCCACTGGTGCAGCCCCTGCTGTGCAGCTCCCAGCTGCTAAGAAGTTGCAAACCCCTGATACACACAAATAATATTCCAAATGGCGCTTGATGAGCCAAGTCTATCTGGGGACCTGGTCTCAGAGAGAAAACCAGTTCAAAATGAGTCCTGAGCTGCCCCTTCACCCTGCCTCAGCTGTGCTACGAGTCCACAAGGCAGTGGCGAAGGTCACTGCACACTGAGCAGGTCTGTCTCAAAACGTCAGTGCTTTATGTCTCAAGCTCTCACTTCTGCCCCATGAGGTTGCTCCAGCAACTAGATCATTGCTCCAGACTGTAAGGTCGCCTGTACAGGAGCAGAGACTGCTCCAATGAGCTGTAATTCCAGCACCTCACATCAGACTTGTTTAATAATTACTGCAGCTCATCAAGCACGCTTCAGATAAAACATCCCCACTGCCACTTTGAAGCCTGGGGATGCTGATACACAAGATGCTTTGGGTGCTTTAATCAGAGCAGCTCTTGGAGCCACTCTAATTAAAGCACCCCCGCCCCACTCCTGGGGCACGTGTGTCAATGCCCTAATCTCCCTGTAATCAGAGCAGGAGTTTCTGAATGGAAACATTTCAGGAGACCTGTGGAAGGGCTCTGGGTGTGGAAATGGGCAGCGCCCTTCCGGTACACTTCAAGCTTTGACTGCAGGGTGTGAGTGTCCTCTCCCTTCCAGGTCTCCATTCAGCACAGCAAACCTGGCTCCTTTCCTGCTCCTAGCACCATCCATGTGGGAATAACCAGAGACCATAGCAGAGGTTAGCCCCTGCTGCTCCATACCATTGAATGGGAGACGCCTGCTAGAAAGAATGCAGCCGGCTCTGCGAGGAGGGGTGCACGGTTCTTAGGAATCCAGGTCCCACAAGGCAGCGACTGGTGCTGATCTAAGAATGGATGATGATCTTTTTGGGCATGCCTGGGCTCTGGGTATTGCAGTGCTTCAGCAGGCTGTCGGGCTTCTGGGTACTAG
>NW_005844985.1:0-1787 GCF_000455745.1 Alligator sinensis
GGACTAGATGTTACCTCCTGAGGTCCCTTCCCACCCTCACGGCCTGTATGGTGAAGGAAGCAGGGGCGCAGTGCTAAGATGAACACCAGGCAGCGGTGGGTGCATGTCACACCTTTTGCACCTCGCTGAGATCCACCCCAAAATCCTGCCTCTGCTTTCAGACTTGCAGCTGAGCGAGCCTGCAAAACAGCAGACGGTCTCGGGGGGCTAGCATCGTCCTCACACGCCGGTCCCACCAGCGCAGGCCACAGCTTGGCCGCGCAGGCAGTTTGCATCAGGGTAAATCAAGCCCGGCTCCTTCTGCAACTCTCTGCTGCTTTCCAAGGATTTGCATTTGAGTTCATGCTGTTTTAAAGAGTTCATAGTGTTTTCAGTATCTTGTTGGCTTTTGTGGTTTTCACTGAGCCCTGGGAATCCGGCTAGTCGACAAGGAGGACGAGGAAGAGGAGCCTGTACTCCGAGTGCTGTGAATTTGGTGATTAAAGCCTTGAGAACAGATTAGGCTGAAATCACCGTTTGGGAAATGTCACCTGATAAACCAGCACAGCCTTCACTCCCCCGTGGGAATCACGGACGGGAGCTATTTCCGATACGCAGCGAGCTGGGCTGTCTTTCCTCCTCCTCCTCTCTAAAGGGCCCTTGTTGTGCCCTGGCTCCTTCGCATGGTTTGGTCTTTGCCGCCTCCCCGGCCACAAAACAGCCTCCGCCGTAATTAAGGGAGTGCGATAAAAATGAAATAAAAATGTGTGAGATTGCAAGCGCTCGGGAGCCGGGGTGACCTTGGCTTCTTCCGTTCCCAAGACGTCCGTTCAGATTTTGATGTCTGCCGGCTGGGATGGTGGAAGAGCTGTCTTATCATCATTATAAGAAATGTTAATACTTTGGGGAACCTGCCAACAAGATCCTGGGAGTGCCTGAATAGAGCAAAGCAACTGGGGCTTAGCATCCCCCATTGCCCAGACTGCATCCCCGTTGCATAGCGGGTCTCTGCGGGGATGCCCTGATGGTGCTGAATGGGGTAAACTGGTGGGCAGGCCTGAGGGCACTGGGGTATTATTAGGGGAGAATGAGAACAGAAAATTCCTGGATTGACCATGACCTAGTTTTGTGAGACAAGGCAGCTGCATTTCAGAGCAGACAATGGGTCTCTTTGGAGGCCCTGATGAAATCCAGGGTTTTGTAGGCTGGCTAGGACCTTGCTATGCCTCTGAAGGCACTTGGGGCTCTCTAGGGGATGGCCCCGAAGCACCTCAGCTGGTTTATGCTGCAAGGTGACAGGAGGAAGCCGGTGGCCCTAGGAGATGGTCATTTCTCTGCAGATGGAGCTGGACTACAGAAGATAAGAGACCCTTGTGCTGACGGCACTGAATGCAGCACACAGGCCTTTGCCATGATGCCCCCTCCTTGGTTTTGTTCATGCTTCACACAAACACGTAGGCACACGCTACGCACACGGAGCTGCAAGCAAAGAGGGTTGTTTCTATAAACTGTTCATTGTCTTCATCAATGCCTGCAGGATGGGGTGCAGCGAGTGCACCCTCAGCATGACTGCCAATGACACCGGGCTGGGGGACGAGTCGATATGCTGGAGGGTCGGGCGAGGATTCAGAGATCTCGACTCATTGGAGGATTGGGCCAAAAGACATCTCATCGGGTTCAACAAGGACAAGTGCAAAGTCCAGGGGGAAGTCATAGACACACTGCAGGGTCAGGCTAGGATTCAGAGTGACCTTGACACGTTGGAGGATTGGGTCAAAAGGTTCAAGAAGGACAAGTGCAAAGTCCTG
>NW_005844986.1:0-1786 GCF_000455745.1 Alligator sinensis
CTCTTATATAGAGGCCCCCCTGTACCATGAATTATCCAGGTTGCCCTTCTCTAGCTCTCCTATATCCTTCTTGAGGTGTGGGGAGGGGTAATGCCGATCTCGTGGGTGCGGGTGACACCTAAAACTATTCGAATGCTACCGTAAGGAGGGGTATTTATAGAAGAGACAGCTGGGGGTGGAGTGGGGGCAATTCAGACTAATTCACTGCAGCGCAGGTGTCAAAGCACGAGTTAACTTTGCATTGCAGCATCGCCAGTCCTGGCTCACCAGGGGCTCGGTTATTACAGTTGATTTGCGAGTTAGGACTGATGTTTACGGTGAAAAATAGTCTTGACCTTTTGGAGATGGGTCGATTGATTCAGAGCAGGAAGTGTGTTGAAAGATTTTAGCAAGAAATAGTTAACCTACATTTGGACGAGGTTTCCTCCTAAGGAAAGGGCAGTGGGCTGAACACAAGGGCACCTGGGTCCTGCCCTCGGCCCGACGCTGTCACCGACTCCGCTTCTTTGTGACTCAGTTTCCTCGTTCTTATTTAGAGAGAGAGAGAGAAAAAAATGACGTCAACCTGAAATTACTCAGCTTCAAAATGGCTGAGAGATGTTCTCAGGCCTTTCATCTCCACTAACTTGTGTGGGTTTTACAATCGCATGTTCCCCTTCTCTCCCCTTTTTGCGACAGGGAAAAACCCGCATGGGCAGAGTGAAACGGACTCTGTGCGAAAGATGGTCAGACGCCCAAAGCAAATGGAAAGGGCCGTTTTCCCCTCTCGCCGCTCTCGGTTCCAGTAACCTTCGTCTTCGCGTGGAGCGACTGAAAGTGGAGCCGGACACCTGGTAGATAAGTCACCACTGACCTTTCAGCCTTCTTTACAAAGTGCTTTGAGATCACCGTAGGCGTAAAACGGTTACCTAGCACTTCTATTTCAAAAGGACAAAAAAAAATGAGGGTGTCTTCTGTTTTACAATACCCTCTCTCATATGCAAGGAAATCTGCTGAAGTCCCACACTTCAAGAGAGCCTCAGCAGACTTCTCCTCTTCCTTGAGCGATTCGAGCCCATCTCCAACCAGGTTTTTGCCCAAAGTACTCTGTGCATCTCCAGCTTAACCACCCAGAGAACAAGCTTTCACGCTGCTCTGATGTGAATGCAACTCAGTTATGCTCAGCTGCTAATGCTGCTTTCTCTGTGGACATGCTTGGGGTATGGAAGGGAACGGTAAATACGCTGCAGTTGCTAAAAGCACCTCAACCCTATCCGCAAAAGTAATGTGGGAGCTTAGGTGCTTTTTGGGTTCCTAAAACATGGGTGCTTAGGTGCTTTTAGGTTCCTAAAAGTCTCACTGGAGACTCTGAGACCAAGGCTTTTCAACCGTTCTTTCAAAATGAGACTCGGGTACTTCTGAAAGCCTGACCCACGTATCCGTCTGTCTTCAAACAACCGACCTATTGCTGCTGCCATTTTAAATACATTGCAAAACTTCCACTGCTGGATGCTGCGATATAAACTCCCTTGCTAAGGTATCCGGATAAAGACCACGCGGCAGTTATAGAGGTCAAATGCCAAGTGAGGCAACACCTTCGTAGCAGGAAGGAGCTGTTGCATTGCCCACGCTAAACTCTAGCTCTTACCGTTGGATTAAAATAGCTGCCAATCTCTGCTGCTTTATTGAGCAACCAAGAACAAGCTTGTGCTGACAGATCATTTAGAGTGGTTTTCCTCACTGTATCTCAGCCAACACCAAATGGTACAAATGTCCTTGGTCTGAAAGATAGCAAGAGAGAAGAATC
>NW_005844987.1:0-1011 GCF_000455745.1 Alligator sinensis
TATAGTTGTCCGGGTCCTCCCTCCTCCCTTTGTTAAACATGGGGACCACATTGGCTATCTTCCCATCATCTGGCACCTGGCCCGAGCACCACGAGTGCTCGTAAAGCCGTGCCAAGGGCCCAGCAATAACCCCTGCTAGCTCCCTCAACACCCTGGGGTGGAGAGCATCTGGACCTGCTGATTTGAACACGTCCAGCCCCTCCAGAAGCTCTCTAACCCAGTCCTCCTCAACCTTAGGTCTGGAGGCGTTCCCCTCGAGTCCGTCTTGAATCACGGTGGGGGAGTCCCGGTCCCTGCACAAGAATTTGTTAAAAATGTCTGCCTTCTCCTCTGGCGCAACCACCAGATTGCCCAACGTATCTTGCAGGGGCCCCACATTTCCCGGTGCCTTCTTCATCCTCCCTATATATTTGAAAAAGGATTTTTATTATCTTTGATCTTGGACGCTAGTCCTAACTCTATGTCTGCCTTAGCTTTCCTAACAGCCCCCCTACAGGCCCAAGCAGTGGAGGTATACTCTTTTTTGTAGATAGCGCCCCCTTTCCACCGGGTCTACGCTGCCTTTTTGGCAACCAGGCATTCCCAGACATCCTTGGTGAGCTAGGGAGGCTTTTGGGCACTCTTGCCCCCTTTGCTTCTTGTTGGGATTGTCACCCCTTGGGCCCTGAGTATCATCTCCTTAAGGAACGACTGCTCATCTTGGGCACTGAGTTCCCATGCCCATGAGAACCCCAGTGCCTCTCCCACCAATCTCCTCAACTCGTTGAAGTTGGCCCTTTTGAAGTCTAGAGCTACTGCCTTACTGGAGGCCCTTGACACCCTGCGCTGGATGATGAATTCCAGCAACCGATGATTGCTATCACCCAGGTGGTCAAGGACCTGGAGCCCCCTTACCAGATCATCGTCTGTGGCCAGCTATAGAATAGCTTAGCTATTCTATTCAATTACTATAAGCATTACTATTCAATTCATTTCTTTGAATTTATATTTGCTCTTTTTTTGGGGGGGGGG
>NW_005844987.1:1128-1785 GCF_000455745.1 Alligator sinensis
TTTTTATTTTTGTTTTTGCTTTTTTTGTGGGGGGGGGGGGGAACTTTGAAAAAAAGAAAGCTGTGTTTTCCCTGCCAGTGTGATCCGTCACTGTGCAGGGAGGCACACAGATTGCTTGCATGCACGCACACACACAGACACACACAATATAAAGAAAAAACAGATATTCCTGGGAGAAGAAGACAAACACACAGACGGCACACAATTTTTACATAAGTCTTAACACTGAAGCAGCCCATAGACCCAGCTCTGAAAAGTGGTTTCCATTGTAATCTGTTCCCTCTCAGGATCAGGCCTGAGAGACTGCAGGCTGAGTGTTTTTTTTGGTGAGGAATGTGCCCTTACAGGTAGTTGGGTATTGTTGTCTTTGATAGATTCTGGTGTGCAGTTTGTGGGGGTACTGGAGATAGTTGGCAGGTTTTGTGTTTTGAGCTGTAGGAAGTTGGCTTCAGTTCTGGTGATGAGGTTAGGTGCTTGTTTGAATTTACAAACCACTTTTCAGAGCTGGGCCTATAAACTGCACTTAATCAGCTTTCTAGGTAGTAGGTACAGAAACTCATGGACTCAATATACACAATGGAATTCTGGCACATTTTGACCTGCTGGACATCTGACACCCCAAACATTTCTGCACTTTTACCTGTGCTGCTACATCCC
>NW_005844988.1:0-601 GCF_000455745.1 Alligator sinensis
ATCTCCTGATGTCCAGCCTGAACCTTCTGTCATGGGCAGGGTCCTCCAGGAGGGCCGTGATCTCCTTGAGGCCTCTTCCTCTGTGCCAAGTCGGCCCAAGGGCACCCTCTGCTTCTCGCCTGCCACATCTTTGCTGTTAGATCAGGTTGGGAAGCTGCCTCACGTCTTCTTGGACACGGTTCACTGTGACCTCTGTCCCCTTGGACCCCCAGACCCCTCGTGGGTCTTGTCCTGCAAATGGGTGCCCTGGGCACCCTAGCCTTATGGGCTATGAGTGGCTCCAACCACCCCCTATAAGCCTCACAGTTGGGATAGACGTTGTTCGGTCAAAGTACACTCGCCCTCTCTCCTCGGGCCTGCTCCGTACTGTCACCTTCTTCTCTGGGGCCTTCTGTGCCCACTTTGGGACTTCTTGGTTGAGCCACCTGTCTCTCGGGCCCACCACATTGCTAAACCCTTTCTCCAGGGCTCACTGCACTACTACCCCCTCTCTCCGGGGTTTACCGCACTACTCTGCCCTTCTCCGGGGTTTATCGCAGTACTATGCCTTCCTCAGGGGCTCGCCACGCCCGCACTGGGGCTTCTCAGTAGCGTCCCCCTC
>NW_005844988.1:643-1342 GCF_000455745.1 Alligator sinensis
TTCTCAGTAGCGTCCCCTTCTCGGGGGCTCGCCACGCCCGCACTGGGGCTCCTCAGTAGTGCCCCCTTTTCTGGGGCTCGCCACACCCGCACTGGGGCGTCTCAATAACGTCCCCTCTCTGGGGCTTGCCACGCCCGCCCTGGGGCTTCTCAATAATGCCCCCTCTCTGGGGCTCACCACACCCGCACTGGGGGCTTCTCAGTAGTGCCCCCCCCCCTGGGGCTCGGGTATGTGTACCCCCTATGCTGCGCCTGCACTAGTGCTAGGGTCCTCACACTCCACTGTGAGTCCCCAATGAGTATGATGCGCCCTCACTAGCACCAGGGTCCCCACGCCGCTGTGGGTTCCCCATGAGGCCTCCTCCAACCCCTAATAGCCTCTCCCAAACCACCGGTCTAATAAAAAACAACAAAGCAAAACAAGCCTCCAGGCTATAACATAACTTAAAGCTGCTTGGCTAAAACCATGTTGCTCACACCTCTTAGAGATGCTTCCCTTACTCTGCTTGAGGAGCCCCTGCGGTTCTCGCATCTTAACTCCAGGAGCTCCTGCCCCCCTGGCTGCTGGCAGGGAACTGCCAGCCTGGCCTCAGCCCTGGGCTTTATGAGGGCCAGGACCTGCCCTTTCTGGTCAGCTGGCCTCCTGGTTGCCCCTGGCAACCCACAGCTGTGCTCCTTATTCCCTGCCAGGGCTCTTTCC
>NW_005844988.1:1358-1784 GCF_000455745.1 Alligator sinensis
GAGGTGCCCTGCGACACCTTCTCTCTAACAATTTGTGGCCATTATTCCTAGTAACCCCGGGTGGTGCCCAGGGGAACAGAGCCTCCCCCAGTTCTCGCTGGTCCTCGCTGGTGAGTTTGTAAAAGGCCACCAGGTCTCCTCTCAGCCTTCTCTTGTGGAGCCTGAATAGGTTCATGCCCTTTAGCCTCTCTTCATAGGGCCTGCCCCGCTGCCCCTTGACCATGTGAGTGGCCCTCCTCTGGACCCTCTCAATGCTGTCCACGTCCCTCTTGAAGTGTGGCATCCAGTACTGGATGCAGTACTCCAACTGTGGCCTGACCTGTGTCACATAGAGGGGAAGAATCACCTCCCTGGACCTGCTTGTGATGCTTTGGTAGATGCACAAAAAAACCCCAAAAAAACACATTACACACAACCTCTGATAAA
>NW_005844989.1:0-1781 GCF_000455745.1 Alligator sinensis
TGAGGAACCACACCATCTGCACCCCGCTCCCTTTTCAAAATCCTACATCTGTCCATGGGCCTCTCTGTTCTGTGATATTCCTCACTTGGAAATGCCTCTGCACTGCTTCTGGCAGGCATTGTGTAGACATGCAATACATTAACAAGCAAAAGGGGATAACGGTAGTCCAGAGGGAAGCCACACTGAAGTCCCAGTTATTCCTTTCACCGGTGTAAAAGCCTGAAGGGGAATTGGTATGAGTTTCAACTATCACTATTCCCCGCCCTCCACTTCCCTTGCAGAGTCCCTAGTAGAAGTCTTCTTGCATGCCTAGACCTCTCTGGGGTGACTGAGGATCTGTCTCCTCAGGTGACTGGGAAGGTTTGTGGTTCATTGAATCAGTCGCACTTGTTCCCCTTCCCCCATTTCTGACTTGGAAAACAGGCCAACCTGCTCTGTTTGGTAGCACACGTCTGTTACTCACTTCCCCATTGCCCTGTGGCACTGTGTCGAGCACTGCTGTCACTATGTCATGCCTGGTAGTAATAGTCAGCCTCGTCCTGGGCTTGGACTCCAGTGATGGTCAATGTGGCTGTGTTCCCAGATCTAGAGCCAGAGAGTCGGTCAGAGATGCCTGAGGCTCAAATGCGATCGCTGTATATAAGCAGCAGGGGAACGCTGCTAGGTTTCTGTTGGTCCCAACTCACACTGGAGCACTGCTGTCACTATGTCATGCCTGGTAGTAATAGTCAGCCTCGTCCTGGGCTTGGACTCCAGTGATGGTCAATGTGGCTGTGTTCCCAGATCTAGAGCCAGAGAGTCGGTCAGAGATGCCTGAGGCTCAAATGCGATCGCTGTATATAAGCAGCAGGGGAACGCTGCTAGGTTTCTGTTGGTCCCAACTCACACTGTAGCTACCCACATTTCTTCATGTGCAGGTCAGATTAGCAGTTTGCCCTGGAGAGATGGACACCAAAGGTGACTGTGTTATCACGTACTGGGCCAGGGAACCTAGAAGAGAAGAACAACATAAGTTTATAGAAAGACTTGGTTTAACTTTAACTCCAGTTACCAAGATCTCTAGGCAGCCAGGTGAGAAACCAAATGCATTATAATACCCGAGCAGTATGCGAGCACTGCAAGAAGGAATGGGACCCCGGCCATGGTGGGAATCCAGACCAGCTTGGCTTACAGGTCTCTGGTTGAGAAAATTTGACTCCTTAAATCCCACAGAGCTGAGAACAGACCCCTTTGTGCAAGTGTGCTCCCCTCACACGGGCTCCTTTAAATGTACCACATTCACCCATCCAACAGGCCCTCAGATGGGGAACTCTGAACCTCCTTTTTCCCTTTGTACCATGTGTAAAACTGAAGGAAATTTTACTGATGTCAGAGTGTGGTTCAGATGCTGTCAGTGATCACTGGATTCAGGGCATGCACTTTCTAATATTTAATAATTCCTAGTCACCCTAGAGCAAAGGCCATGTTCTGGGTCACTGAATCCTCTAGAGACAATACTTAACACCATTTGATTAAAAGTATCTCATCAGCATTGGTACTGCACTTGGGAACCTTTGAGAACTTTTTACACAATACACTTTGAGCTGATCAAATATTAATCCGTGGTAGGGCCTTGTTTCACTGTCATAGTGTGTGGCTTCTGGATCTCTTAACTGCTGAATTGTTCTCATGTTAACACTTTAAAGTGATTTTAAGCACTTGTTATGAGGCTTCAATTTATGCCACCCGAGGGCAGGATAATCTCGCATCAGTAAAAACCACCTCCTGTCCCATTAAAGGGT
>NW_005844990.1:0-1781 GCF_000455745.1 Alligator sinensis
ACACCCTGGCAGCCCTCCCAGGAGTGCGAGCCCCCGGCTCTGCACCCTGGATTCAAGGTGACTGAGGATGCCTCTCCCACCAGGGACCAGCGCCCCCCACTTGCCTCCCTGCTCGGCTACAGCCCCCCACTTGGTCCGCAACTGGCTCCAGCCCCACCCCCACCATGTGGAATGAGGATGGCTCCAGTACCCCATTCTTGCTCCCTCAGAGCTCCAGTGTTTTGTTTTGAAGCACTGTCCCGTTTCGTTTAAACAAAACTGTTTAGCTGTTTCGAGACGTTTTGACATTTCACCCATAGTCTATATTGGGGAATCATGAAAATACAACCTTGTTATTTTCTGCCTGATTAGCATGAAAACTGCAGGGATGATATCCCATTCTCAGGGCATTACATCTGCCAAGTTTCAAGGACTTAGATGCAGAGGTTTCTGGGAAACTGTACCTCAAACTGTTCAAACCACAAGTCCTAAAACTTGCCGGCAGCGGCAGCCTCCTCTCATCCAGCGCGTTGATCTGGAGGCTCACACCCCTGGGAGGGCTGTGCTGGGCTCTTCCCTGGGGTGTAGGACCCTGGATCTGTGCACGATATGAGTAGAGGCTGCAACTGCCACCTGAGACCGGTGAAGATTGCTGCTGCCTGAGCCTCTTCTCATCTAGTGCAGATCCGGGGCGTACACCACTGAGAGCAGTGCTCTATATGAGAAAGAATAGCAAGCATCCCATCTTGGGGTAGGAGGAAAGAAAAGGCACACAAAAATGATCCAGGGCTGATTTTCATTTCTGTGTAGGACTTCAGTGGCAATTGAGTCATGCTTGGTGCTGGGCTCTGCACAGGACGGAAATACATCAGCAGGTTTGCAAGTAAGAAACGGAGGGGAAAAGAACCCAGGAGGCAAATATTATTCTGCAGAGTAATTTAAATGCACAGAACTTGAGTATACAGACAGAGAAAGGATACATGGGAGAGAGCAAATACTCCCAAAGTTTTCCAAAGGGCCACAACCAATATTCTACACCTGGCCCATGTGTACAAGGTGTGCTTCTCTCTTTGCAGGAGACTGAGGGGAGACTTAATAGCAGTTTTCAGCTACCTGAAGGATGGTTCAAAAGAGGATGGAGATGGACTATTTTCAGTGGTGGCATATGACAGAAAAAGGAGCAATGGACTCAGGTGGCAGCAAGGGAAGTTTAGGTTAGATATTTGGAAGAACTTTCTCACTAGGAGGGTAGTAAAACACTGAGACAGGGTAACCATGGAGGTGGTGAAAGCTCCATCCCTGGGGGTATCCAAAACCCAGCTAAACAAAGCCTTGACTGGGATAATCTGGTTGGGGGTGGTCCTGCTTTGAGCAGGGGATTGGACTAGATGTCCCTTCCAACCACCCCTGAGGTCCCTTCCAACCACCCTTGTCTATGATTCCTTGATTCTATGTGTTCTGTTTAAGATGGTTTTGCCATAAATTGGACATGTTTTGAGCAAACCAGGTTGGAGGTTGAAATGCCTGGGAAGGAGACCTTAGACTCCTCTCTGTTTTTAAGGGTAGAGTAGAAAAGGGCTGGAGAGATTGGAGGGCTGGCATTCTGTTTATTTAATATGGAAAGCACAGTATTGTCAGTCATGGAGGCATGGCATGAAAAGGACCACGTGTTCAATATGAGAACGAATAGTAAACACCCCACCTGGAGTAGGAGGGAAGAACAAGGTACACAGAATAGGTGATGCAGTCCTCCCAAGCATGGGGGAGGCACAGTGACCACCTGCAGGTGGTAGCGGCAGTGT
>NW_005844991.1:0-1777 GCF_000455745.1 Alligator sinensis
CTGCCCACTTGTCTAACCTGTCCAGGTTTTCATTGGGTGAAGTAAGGTAGAATTCTCTACTAATCTAACATCTAAAATTTAAATTGTAACCTTCATATTTGCCAGTTAAATAAGATGTCTAAAAGCTGATTTTGGAATAAGGAATTCATAAACTTTAAAATATGATGGATTTCCCCTTATGTCAGTGGCTGGCAAAGGTTTTTGTTTGTTTGTTTTTTTGTTTTCCCCCCTCGGCAGTGGGCTGGAATAACCCATCTCCATTCTGAGGTAGGCCAGAAATGGAGGATCCATCCTGCATTTCCACCCACCAAGTGGCTTCATTGTGATATGGGCAAAGTTCCCCTACCACTGAAGGTACCCACTGCCAGCCACAGTGCAGCATAGCATGGGCAAAACCCACTGCCAAACACCATGGAAGTGCACCAACTCCAGGTTGAATTCAATGGCTCTGTGGACAGAATCTGGCCTGCAGGTATAGGTTGCCAATCCCTGTCCAATATGATTAAAATAAGGATAGAAAATAAAAGGGTTACATGTTTTATTTTCCACCATAGCTGCACAACAATTTGGGGAGGCAAAAAATATGATCTAGACAACCAAAATGTAGTGGTATTCCATGTGGACATGTAAATTAGAGTTACTTTAATGCTACGCTTTCATTGGTTGCAAGGTGAAAGAGTTGGGAAATGCAGAGTTGGCCTAGTTCTGCAGTCCTCTTCACAGGGACTCACTGGTATTCAATAGAACTGAACCTGCGATATAAGTAAAATGTTAAACTTCTTGAACTGCTTGGTACATGCTCCTGAATTTGATCTTACTACCTCCAGTCTTAAAACAATGGCATCAGTTTGACTAGGTTGTCCCAAGGGATATTTTGGGTCTGTTAGTCAGCAAAGTGTGTATCATACACCGGGGACAGTGAAATAACTGAGCATCCAAGGATATTATTATTGAGACAGAGGATAAGGAGAACTTGTTCAGTTCCCATGTGTTCTCACCTGTCCTATTGCAGAAATATATTGACAATATTACCTAGACTAGTTTGCTAAAATCTAGCTCATTATATTTTCCATTTGTCTGATTGTGCCCTTGTTTGCCATGGGGGACTGTCACTTTGGAAGGGAGTTATGATGTTAAGCATATGGGCTTGTGGGTTTTACCTATCATCAGATCTGGAATAAGGACACTTGATAGAAACCTTGAGAAGATGCACTAAGTGATATAAATGCAGCCATACCCTCTGATCCCAGCAGTCATTGGAAGAAGTCCTGACTTAATTTGATAGCATCTCTATTTAACTTACAGAATCCAGGGTCCTATTGGAAAAAGTTCATGTGGAAGCCAACCACAGTGAAATTGGTATGAAGCTGGAAACAAGGCCAGTAAAAAAAAAATCTTTCTATGATTTCTGTTTTTTGGTTGATGAAAAATGTCTTTTTCTTCATTAAACCTCACATAATCATTTAGGTGATGTTGCAGCAATGCTATAGTGGTGATTGCCTAGGAATGTGAGAGAGGCAACTATTTTTTTTCCAAAATATGATTCTGTTTCTTACTTGTCATCATTGTCATTGAATGGACTATAACTTGTATATTTTTCCCTTTCTTTTCAATGTTACCCATAATCCTACAAAAGACATCTATATCTGGTGCTGTGGATCCTTTGGCCACAGTTCATCTAGCTTTGAGTCTTAAATTCCTAATGTTCATAAATATTCTGGGCTCTTAAAAGTGTGAGCAAAAATCTAATTATAACAATGATTTGTTTCAAAATTAA
>NW_005844992.1:0-1776 GCF_000455745.1 Alligator sinensis
AGTAAACTCTAAGCAGCAGAGGAGGGAGTGTGACTGCCCCAGGGATCTGTTGGAAGGAAAAGGACCTCATGCGTCGTAGGCTGATAGCACTAGAGGAAGTGAAAAATTCCAGCTGCTCTCAGTTCATCAAAATCTCTAGACCCGGCTGCAAACTGGCCTATGAAAACCCAGACTCATCAGTGGGTCTTTTAGGATCCTTCTAGTATTAAATATCAGAGTAAACGCTTTTATTAGTTAAGGGGAGAAATAAAGTTGTTCCTGTTTCATCATTACAAAAGACTGGCTTGCAACTAACTGAATCTAGGAAGAGCCAGATGGCAGATCCAGGTTTTTGTGGTGCCTGTGCTCCAGGGTGCGTTGATGTTTTTGTACTGTAGGAGCAGCTGGACTTGTTCTCTGTTTCAAGGGTACAGTTGAACACAAAGGGTATAAACAGATGTTATCTTTGGAGCAGGATCATCTGTGGTGGGATGTGTCCCGGCACAGTTGTTCCGCTTCATTCGTGTTTACAGACATTGTCTGGGGCCATTTCATTAGTTTTTACAGACATTATTTGGGGCCATTATGCTGCTGTGTTGGGTCCCCGCTTCAGTCAGGGTTCCCTCGCTTGCAGACCTGTGCCTATGTTGAAGCCTGGCAGTATGATACACATGCCCTGGGTTGGGGGGAGGCAGCCTGATGCAGGCACCATGGGAATCCCCTGAAGGGGAATTGCTGGGTGTGCTTAATAAGCAAATAGGTGTCCTCCCCTATAAGGCATCACAGACTAGAACTACCGTCAGTCATAACAGCATATTTGGGCACCAAGTGCCCAAATATGCAAGGGGCTAGGATGTCTGCTTGCTTGTAACTTGTGACTGTAATTTTTTTGTTTATTGTGGACAATAGCTGTGTGCAACCCTTAGGGTAAAAGATCAGAAGGGTTCATCCTGCATAATCCACATAAATCCATTTTTTACCTGCTTCCCATGCTCACCAAGCCTCACCAGAACCTCTCTCTTTTCCCTGTAGTACAGCGGCATCTGGTACGCCATGGCCAAGAAAGACCCTGAAGGGCTGTTTCTGCAAGATAATGTGGTAGCCGAGTTTTCTGTAGATGAGTACGGGCAGATGAGCGCGACTGCAAAGGGCAGAGTCCGACTTTTCAAGTCAGTTCCCTAGCATCCTCCCTTTTCTTTCTCTTCTATCTCTCTATCTCCCTGTGCTTCTGGTTTGCTCTCATTTCTGCTCCTACTCCTGAGACCATGTGTTCATGGAACCCAAGTCTAGGTTGTCACATTTGAATTGATCATATTTTTGTTTCTTCCTGGCTGCAGTAACTGGGACATATGTGCTGACATGATTGGTTCTTTCACTGACACTGAAGATCCTGCCAAATTCAAGATGAAATACTGGGGAGTGGCCGCATACCTCCAGAGGGGAAGTGAGTATTCACTTGAGGCATGTTTTTACTATAGAAGACCCAGAACTGCTTAACAGACCTTGTTACTTTGTTTCCACACTAAGGAAAAGGTTTGTTTGCTTCTCTGTCTTTTACTAGATGGTAACAATCAGATGGTGAAATCCTAGGGTAGAAAAGGCATGTGTTAGTTGACTGAAGCTTTTTTTCTGAGTGAAAGCAAGACTTTGTTCACCAAACATAATTTATTTTCCTTCTTTATCTAGTAATGTTAAGGCACAGACAGAAGTGACAAATTTTGCTCAATCTGGCCCCAGAAAGTGGTCTACATCCATGACCTAACATGAGTGCATGGCTGCAGAGCACTTTAAAAGGGC
>NW_005844993.1:0-1774 GCF_000455745.1 Alligator sinensis
GATGTCCGCATGGGTGGTGTCTGTGCCACAGACGAGGCATTTGGCTGTTTCTGGTCCTTTTTCTGTGCTGATTCTTGCAGGAATCTTTCCCTGGCCCAAGAGCAAGAGGAGGGAGATTTATTTACTCTTTTCTTGAAATGTTTCCGTGTTCCAAGCCAAATCAATTAAATCAGTTCCAAATCCACAAGTCAGTCCAGAACCATAACTGGCCCTACTACTGGCAAACATCCTCCACCCCCATCTGGGGCCTTAGATATTGTCAAAACATTTGGCTGGCATCCTACTCGCAGGCCCAAGCCCAGAGGCTTCAGGTTTGGATGCCACCAAGTTTTGCTGGCCCGTATCCATAAGGCCCCAAGAGCAAGCTAGGGAAGAGTTTCCAAGTTCCATAAATTGGGCATAAAGCCCAGGTTAACTATGGCTTACTGTGGCAGTGAGACACCCCCACAGGCTCCCAAAGGGGTGAGGACAGTCTCCGTGGACCCCAAACCCCACAAACAGCCTGCCCCCCCCCCCCCCCCCCCCCCCCCGGCGCAATTTCTTCTTAGACTTTTTCCATTATTTTCCATCCCTAACTCTAAAAAGATCACCCAGAGCCAGCGTTACGCTGGTGGTTTAATCAGCTGTTCCCTAGGAGGGGAAAAGCTGAGCCAATCACAGCAGCCATTCCGGCCACCGCAGGAAGATTTAAAAGCCCCACCAGAACCCGGGGGGCAGAGAGAGCAAGGGAGCCCACTGACATGGAGCGCGCCAGATGTTCTGAGGCTCCTGCAGCAGACAGGAGCAGCACAGGCAGCTCGACGCCAGCAGGCAGAGCAGGAGGGGCGTTTGAGCCCCCTGTTGCAGGCTGGGAGGAAGGAGGCAACTCCACACCCCTCTCCTCTCCAGAGGTCTATTTCTTTTGACAAAAAAAAAAAAAGAAGAAGAATAGGCACAAAACCAGAAGCACCCTACTCAGGGGCACCAGCCAACTTATGTCCAGCTTGCCAGTCTCCACAGCGGGAAGGCTACTCGTCGGGGCAGCCTGACAAGTCCCAACCCAACCCACACTGACACTGGTTCCCCCTCTAGGCAAGCAGGGGTCAAGCGACAACAACCAAACCACACCATTGGCGCCCGTCCAGTTGGCGAGTGGACGGAGTGTATGGGAGGCAGAGCCCTGTGGAACATCGCCCCCGAACCGTAAGTACTACTGTCCCCAGGGGCTCCCCAGGAAGAAGATCTCCACTGAACTCTCCCTTTATCTAATAACACGTCACTGAACCCTCCCTTTATCTAAGTCGTGGCAGGCGAGTTGAGGGGAGGGGCCCCATGCTGGATGGATAGTACGTCACTTGGGAAACCCCCACTTAAGGCACCTTTTATCACACTTACCTACACAGGTACTATCCCATGCCAGCACAGCGGTCTTGCCTGGGCACGACTAGGAAGCCACTGTGGTGATCATGGTATTTCCCCTAGGTAAGCACTGGCTATGCTTGACCTGAGCCAACGAGAGGCCGAGAAGAAGCTTGCCTCCTCTCAGTGTCTCCCTGCAGTCAGTTCCTATTATCCAGCATAAGAGCTATCATTTACCCATAAGCACCTAGTGTTCTCCCTTGAGCCATTGTTATTTCTCTACAAAAACCTCTACCCAAGCTCAAGTTTCTGTCCTGGTGCTTGGATCCAAAACCTGCACCAGTTCCACTCCTTTTCTGCCCGGAATCCCTCCACTCTTTGTGCTGAGGGCTCTGCCTGTCTGCAAGCTCCAACAAACACCTGGGAACCTCCGCTT
>NW_005844994.1:0-1767 GCF_000455745.1 Alligator sinensis
GTATAGTGTCAATGTAATGTGTACCAGAAACGCTGGGAAGTCATTCTTGAACCACTGTTGGTTTATTGTTTGTTTGATTGTTTTGCTATCCTCTTGCAAATCGGTATAGACAGTTGTGCCTTTGCTGTCTCCTCATATCTCCCTTCCATAGATACAAATACTCCTGATGGCTAAAACACGTTCCATGGCTTTGGAGCATTATGAAGTTTAGTAGCTTTTCCTCTGTCTGAAACTTAGTCTGGCTGCATTGACCAAAGGCCTGCAACCTCAAGTTACACTCAGGACTTCTGGGGCTTCTGCAGCGTAGTGCAATGGAAACAGAAGAACTATGTCCTGCTCAGGGGCCAATAGCAGAATGGGCTAGCTCAGGCCAAAGGTGAGACCAAATCTCCATCTCAGGCTTGGCCAACTAGCTCTCCTGTTCATTGTTATTTCAGGTCAAAGCTGGTATCTCAGGTTTTTACTAGCTCAAATGAGTTCTTCACCACTTCTAGAGCACAGAGCTTAGGGATTCAACACTGGCAGATGCTGTCCAGATAGCCAACGGACTCCCTTTGATTTTCCAAGTACCGTAAAGCTATTGCTTATATCACTGCACTGCTCTAATATCACATGTTACTTAATCATCTGTTAGCTGGGCCAATATTCTCTATACCTCAATCCGCAACAATGTGAAGAAGCAACCAGGGGAACAACAAACAGTACTTTGGAGAGAGTATTAACTTTCAGTGCTGTGCTCCTGTGCTCTTTGTAAATTAAAGGCAAATGGTGCTATTCATTGGCAAATTAGATTTCTTCTACATGAGCTCAGCTTAATAAAGAGATGTCATTATTGTGATTATCAGCCTTACTGCTTGATAAAAAGACATGTTGATCAGGCTTCAGGGGAGGGCCTTCTTTGCAGCAGTATTGCAGTAAGCCAAATTATGGCTTTCAATTTCATATTCACAATACTACTCCTCAGGGGCAGTGTTGCGGGGAGACTGAAATCACTCATTGCATGTCCTCTTGCTCTGCGCAAGGAAACTGACTTGCATCTTCCGGATGCCAGCAATACTTGCACGTCTGTTCACTTGGATCAAGCTAAAACTGCCAGTGGAAGACAGTGATTTAAAAAAAAAAACTTGGGTGGGATCTTAATTTCTTTTGTTCTGAGGAGATGAAACTTTTCGGTGGCAGATTCCTGGGATAAGTGCTAGCTTAAATTATTGATTTCCCCCCCACCCGAATGGTGTAATTAAAATGGAAGGGTTAAGTGTTGAAATTCTGGGCATAATCCTGTAAGAAATTACTCATAGTTGTGGTTGGCAGTGTGAACTTTCTCCTATGCATTGTCCTCTAAAGGTAATATATTGGCCTTTAACTGCTCCAGTTCTCAGCTGATAAGCAGTTCTCAGCCACATGGGCTGCTCAGCGGTGCTCTGCTCTTTCTATTCAGGCACACCAGTTGTCATGAATTACCTTTTTGGGGTTCTGTGATGAAATCCCAAGAGTCAGGGGAGTAGGTTGAAAGCCAGCGTTTTGCCTATCAGCAGTGGAAGGTCAGACCCTTTTTTTGCTTGTGGGGATTTTTCTTTAGAGTGATATTATCTTTAAATACCATGCTTGCTCTTCTCTTAGGATGTTTATATTTCAGTCCTTGGTTTGCAGCCACCAGCAGCTACTTGTCTTCCAACAAGTTTTTGCTGCTGGTGTTCTGGGAGCAGCCAAAGCTGGGGAATTTAGAGAGGTGACTGATTTAACTTTGGCTTAAGGATTCTGGGAGCT
>NW_005844995.1:0-425 GCF_000455745.1 Alligator sinensis
AAACAAGTATTGAATGACTGCACAGAAACAGAGTTACTAAGCAGAAGGGCTGTGCGAATCTTCTTTCCCTGGTTTGATTTGGCAGAGATCTGTCCTGATTCGGTGCTCGAATCTCTGAATCCAAATTCAATCAGAGGACCCTTTAATCTCTCCGAATTGATTCAGGACCCTCCAAATTGATTCAGAGAGATTCGGACAGTTTCAGCAACTCGGACTTAAATCAAGTTTTAAATGTTTTTTTCTATATACCTCTAGGTAGCAGGGACTCTGAACGGTACAATGCTGGGGCAGAGGCAGTGTCCCACAGAAGCACGGGGGACTCCCCAGCACACTCGACAGCAGACCTGGAACTGGACCAGAAGTACATTTCTGGGTCCGCTGCCGAGCACGGAGGAGACCCACCCCCCAGGTGCTCTTGTGGGATG
>NW_005844995.1:602-1761 GCF_000455745.1 Alligator sinensis
CAGATAGCTTTCATGTGACTTTAACTGTGCAGTTGTTCATTACTAGTGCGCTGTGGCATCGCGTCATGCTTCCTGCAACACGACGCCACTGTGCAGTAGTAATGCAGTACTGCGCAGTCAGTATCTCATGAAGACAAGGAATATTTAGCAGCTGCCAAGCTTATAAATCAGGAGCTTCGAGTGCTCATTATTTCACACCTGTCAGCCTGTATCATTAGACCTATTTTCATATCATATTTGCCTGTCAAATTGGGAAAGTGAGTTCAGTGACTAGGGAGGTTTCTCTGTTACCAGATCATTATGAAGTGTATCCATCATTAGTTGTTGTGTCTACACGAGACACTAAATGGATAGTAGATTAATTTGCCTGCACATTAGCACATCCCAGCAAAAGCCGTGCCAATGGGCTATTGCACAGCAGAACCACCATAGTGCACATTAGTGTGACTAAGAGGGCATGTGCCACTACTACTGTGGAGAAATGCCTGTTACTACGCATTGAGTTAATACCTATTACTGGAGGTACTAAACTAAATGTGTTGTAGCTATGGCACATTAATGTACACGTGGGCGTGTGCAGTTTGTCTTTTATGCTGCTGCTTCAAATGTATCTTTGACCCCTCTGTCCTGAATGTCAAGGGGAGTGGTGTGTAGAGGAAGAGGAATGCCCTTGGTGGTGAAGAGAGAATGGCGGATGTGCAGCTCGGTTGTCTAAATTGGGTTTTCTGTGAAAGTTCATAAGGGATGTAATCCTCCTGCTTCAGGGCATCACCCAGTAATAACGCTAGGCCTACGTATGTGGCAGCGAGGGGAAATTATTTTTAGATTCAGATTATCCTATAATTATAATCCACAGGGCTTCTTACAACTTTGCCTCAAGCACAAGGCATGAACACTTTAAGGACATTACAACACCCTGACTCCCACTACTGTGTGACTGGAGTTAATGAATACTATGTCTCATTTCCAAAATATGTCTGGTATGGGTAGGCCTGTAATAGGAAAGTGGAGGAGAACACGACAGTTATTCTAGCTATAGGCCAGCCGTGAGTGACTTTATGGTGAAGATGCAACAGGATTCAGTTTAGGGTGTACTTATTCCAAAGACCCAAAGCCATGTGCAGAAATATTGGTTTGCAGATTAAGTCTATGACATAAG
>NW_005844996.1:0-1756 GCF_000455745.1 Alligator sinensis
CGGTCAGCAAAGCTGCTGTGGAGATGGCAGCGCGCCAAAACCCTCCGCCGCCACTAGAAAATGGCGCCGAGAAAAAAATGAGCTGCCCGGCAGACCCGGAAAAGAAGGGCAGAGCCACAGAAGAACAGGCGGGACTCCCCCCAGCCAGCCCGCCCCCCGAGGTGAGTGACGTCGCTCCCAACGGCCCCACCTCCGTACCACAGGGAGGGGGCAACGAGCGGGGATTTATATCCGATCCTCCCACCAGATACAGCAACAACTACAGCAGCCGCTCACCCTGTAGCAATAGCCAAGCAAGTAACCAACCCGCAGGGTGCAACCACCACCACCACCCTTGACACCATCGAAGCATGTGTGGAGATTTACGGAGAAGAGGACACCATCACCCTTCGCCTCCTCCTCAACCTGCTTGCTACTCAGCCAGCAGGGAATCTTTTAAGTCAACTTCCACGACTGCAAGCGCTTGTGGAGTCAGTAGTTACAAACCCAGCCGGCATATCAAGCCACCTTACTGCATACCCGGTCGGGCACCAAGGGCCAAGACATTCCCAATTCGACTCACAAAAGGAATTGAGACTGCCACCCCAGAGGATGCCGGAGAAAAGAGCCATGTTTGAGTTCCTCCTAAACCACTCCGCGCTTACCAAGCAATGGCTACCCATCCTAGGAGATGCGGGACAATAACAACTGACACATACTAGGCTACCAACCTCGACTGATCCCGCCAACCGGTCTGGGCCCCGGAGGCACCCACGCCTAGCAGTGCACTCTGGATAACACCGCAGCCTGCCCCAACAAAGCAACTACTCAAAGGGGGCATCAACATCTTGGGAATCCCCGGTCTCAAAGCGCTCGAATTAAAGGAGCAAGTGTTACAAGCTCTTCCAATCTCCGTTTCAAAAAATGGATCAGCATAGACCCACACTTCGCGACACGTCTACATGGCGCCACAAGCCAATTCCAATGAAGGGGCCCATGCGAGAAGCCCTTGTCACCCTTCTACAGCAACTCGAGCAACAGAAATGCATAAAACCAGTGGCTGCCAGTACTCCACGCTCCAAACAAACTAATTGTCGTGAACCCAGTTACTGCTCTCGTTTTATTTTTTTCAGGTCCGGCAGTGAGCGTGATGGCCATATACAACATCAGCCCATCACAAGAGCCACCGGAACATCGGGCCGCTCCGACCTGGCACGCACCAGACCACCATGGGGGTGTCTAACGTGCTGATCCTGTTGAGTACAGTTGTCACCTCAGTGCCTTCTCCGGACCCTGGACCCTCCAACTCGATCCTCTCTCTCCTATCGGTTTGGACCAACATCACCGGATCCGATAAAGAGTCGGGACTTACCGCATGCCTACACCTTCCTCTTTGGGAGGACTCTTCTTGGCTAATGTATTTGTTAACACCCCTAATTACTTTGTTGTTACCTATTTGTTGTATTGGTATTCCCAATGTGTCCCTTCCTCTAGAACACCAAATCACGTTGATGCGAAAAATTGCAACAAGAACCAATAACGTCGCAGGACTGAAAAAGGGATGGTTAGCTGACCTTTTCGGCTGGATGGGATGGGATACATCATCTTGGTTAATGCATTTACTAACCCCGCTTATTACCTTGTGCTTGCCATTAATTGCGATAGCCATAGTTGTGTATTTAGGTTGTTGTATCTTGCAGCTCATAAAGAAACGACTAATGACACTTTCTGCTTTTGTATACACCTGCTTGCCATTAGATGACTCCAATGACAACAA
>NW_005844997.1:0-1754 GCF_000455745.1 Alligator sinensis
AAGGAAAAATTAAATACAAAGACTATGTATGCATTGTTTATAATTTTATAAATGATTTTATTTCATACCTTTGAAACCAAAATCAATTTCTTCAATGACATTCCCTTTCCCCACATGGAGAACTTGCTTTCCTTAATTACCAGCAGTTTATTTGTGTATTTTGGCTGCCTACATTGATTTTTTTTTGAAAGAATAAAAACCACACCAAAGTGCTTGCTTTGGGGAAATAGAATGAAATCTCACATAGGCCCTGGAAACAAATAAGAGGTTACATTTGTGGGAATTTGGTAGGAGTTTTGCAATGATTCTAAATGGTAAGAATTACTTAAATGTCAAGGATGATTTGAAATGTGTACACCATTAGAACAGTTGCTGTACAAGTATAATGAATGTTATCATGGGGGTCTTGGGAGGTAACACAGCCACATTTGCATTGTAATGATTCCATTGACATTGCACTGGGTGGAAGGACCCAATAATGTGACTGATACCTAAACTACCATGTTAGTGAGTATTCGTGGTGCTAGCTATACCAGCCTGACGTTTGCTTTCAATTAGGTTTGTCACTCTGGAGTAACACTTTTGACTTTGGATTTATATGAAAGCAACACAGAGCAACACTTGATTCATCGTGTGCTGTATCTTGAGAGAAAGATGTTCTCATGGGTAAGGCAATGCATAAGGATTTGAGATTAAGACTGAGGTGCCGTTTCAGCCTTTGCTACAGAGTACCCAGATGACCTTGGACATGTGGCTTAATCTCAATGCCTTAACTTCCCTCTTGCAACATGGAAATAATTATTAATCTTTTCTTGCACCTGCTTTATTTTTTTTCGGGCCCTGATCCTACAACTACTTGTGAATAGGCTCAAAAAGTAAGTATGCCCCTAAGTATTTGAAACATCTGGGGCAAAGAACAGATACACAGTCCAACACATAAGGAACTAAATGGTATTAGAAGACTTCTCCAGTAGGCCACACTCATCTCCTATACCAGGCCTCAGTCCCACAAGATCCAGGCAGGTGCTAACTTTAAGCCCATGAACAGTTTAGTGAGCATGTGCACTAAGACCCTCAGACAGGACACATGCATGCCACTACTCACAATTCATGTGTTTCTAATGGCAAGCTGTGAGGCTGTCTGTACCTGCCTTTTTTTCCAACTGACTTAAATCAGAAGGGCTCCTACTAGCATAGTTCAGTATTTAGCCCCAGCAGCATAACTCTTTCATAAATAAAAGTATTCTGAAGAAAGTACAGTGTAATGCCAACTAAGGGATTTACAGACTAGAAAATTCATCCTCGCACCTAAGCAGTTTTTACAGAACTTTGCATGAGCATGTACGTGACTATTGATAATTCTGCAGTAGGTTTATATGTGTAATACATGCACACACACACACTGAAGTATTAGTGGATTGTACATTATTTTCTCATGACAAGCCTAATATTATTTGACCTGGTTACTTCTAAAAGTAATAGAATAAATAAATCTCATTTATGTCATGTCAGCAATTCCCGACAGGGTGTTAACAGCCTTGGACACTCTCGATTTATGCACCAGGTAGAATAAAACACAACAGCATGGGAAAGCATCCGCTCACAAGGGGATGACTATTTCACTTTAAATCCAAAAGCAAGGACATCTGATCAAAACAAAGTGCTTGCTCTGAATGCCAAGGAAACCATGAAATATGTAGATACAATAGGTTAGTGATGGAACAACAGGTATGGATTGATTCCTAGGATGTATG
>NW_005844998.1:0-277 GCF_000455745.1 Alligator sinensis
TGATGGGGTGGGCATGTGTGTGCACCCTTCATGGACTGCTGGAGGTGGTGAGCACCGATGGAGAGGGGGAGCAGGGCCAGTCTTCTTCAGTACTGGGGGCATGCTTTCTGCTTGGCATCTTCTGAGGTCATTGAACACCCCTGCAGCTCCGGCATGGCACTGCCAGCCCATTCCTCCTCCTCTCCAGCCCCAGTTTCCCCTGCTGCAGCTGCAGACCATTGCTCCTAGTCCTGTCCCTGACAGCCACGGAGAAATGCCCGTCTCCATCTTCTCTGTC
>NW_005844998.1:339-1749 GCF_000455745.1 Alligator sinensis
CCTTTGGGTCCCTCTTTGCTGGCCTCTTTCTAACCTGTTCACCTCCTTCTGGCAGTGTGAGGTCCCGAACCGGAGCCAGGACTCCAGGGGAGGTCTCCCCAGTGCTGGAGGATCCCTGCCTTTGGTTTGCAAGGGGCGCTCATGCCACTTAGAAGGATGCTGAATTCTTTTACCACCAAAGCACACGGCTGGCTCGGAGCCAGCTCCTGGCTCCCCCCAGGTCATCTCTGCAGGACTACGACTCAGCTATATGTTCCTCAGGCTGGATTGGTGAGTGCAATAATTCCCTCCCAAGTGTGGGGCTTTGCACTGGTCACCCATGACTCAGTTTCCCTACTCTATTGGCCACGGGGTCATGATCTGAGTGGAATGGGCCAGGAACACATTTGAATGAGAATTGTATAAATGGGGCTGACACCATGACGGGTGCCACGTGAGATGTTACCACACAGGAAAGAGACCTGGGATCCATCACGGGGAGTTCAATAAGAGCACTAGCTCCATGGCCAGCCACCGTGAAGAAATCAATGGAAAATGTGAGGGCTGATGAAGAAGGGAATGATCTTACAAGGTCCCTTCCAGCCCTAATGTCTATGTAATTACATCTATGAAAGGGTTTGCTTTGGTCCGTGGTTTGCCAGTCCGCAGTCTAAAAAGGTTGGGAGCCACGGCTCTAGGGGACATTCTCATCATGGAAATCCTGGAAGAGAGGGGCTGAGGGGGCCTGCAGAGCTCACCTCCAGTCCAGCCGCCGCCTGAGTCAGAATCAGCCCTGTCCAAACCAGCCCAGACACACCCATCATCGCACTTCTTAGCCAAACTGCCACACGCCTGACACAGAGCAGACATCGCACCTGGTCCTGACCCTGGAAAAGCAGCGGGGCCACGGTGCTCATCCTCCTGCTGCTGTGACAGGTTGGCAATCCACACCCCAGGGATCCCAGGCAGAGGCTGGGATCACACTAGAAAGGCAGGCAAAGCACCCCAGTCTTTAGTGCAGTGGTCTTACCATGGGGTCAGATCCATCCGGGTGCTGAGGAGGAATCCCTGGGATGGAGCCGAGCCCCCTGCAGATCCCCCGGGGCTGCAGGGAGTTGGGTCACCAGTTGGGCTTGGGCTTTTCTGGGCACAGGGGTGGGGAGTGCAAGGAGAAGGAGAGAGAGGAAGAGATGGGGGTCCACCCATCCCCCCACCCCATGACAGCCCACCCCACACCTGCCCCAGGAGAGAACAGGCACCCCCACAGCAGGTGGCATAGCACCATCTGCCCCATTACAGTATTACACACCCTATCACACCTGCCCCAGGTAAGTGTGGACCCCCAGTCCCTCCTGTAGGTGTACCTCATACATACGCCAGGTGGAGTTGTGCCCCACCCCCGCATGATGATCCCACCTGGAGGACAATGAG
>NW_005844999.1:0-1371 GCF_000455745.1 Alligator sinensis
CTCCGCTTTGCCCAGCTCTGCGCTACCGCTGGTCCGCCCGGCTCCGCGGGGTACGCCAAGGTGCAGAGCCCGGGGCGGTTCCCCTGATTCCCTGCCTCCTCCCCCCCCCGGGAAAGCCCTGCTCACTGATCCTCATTTTTGGTATCCTAGGCCAGGAGCTTCACACTACACTTCTGCCAGATGAAGGTGTCACATGGGAAGATGGTTGTTGCATCAAGAAGCAGGAGCTGCAGGGAACTACAAGGCTGGTGCTTGGTGGCAAATCATGGTGACAGCCCAGGACAAGGACATTTCCTTCAGAGCCCAGGTCCTTTCTGATTCGAACTCCCTGGGTTTGAAAAAGGAAAGTGTCCTAAACTTCCCACCAAGCATCCAGCAGTGCTAGCATATTTTGGATCTTTTCTTCATCCCTTCTTCACATCCTTTGAAATATTCCAGGTGGCATTTGTAGGCATGGGAATCTGCACTCAGGGGGTCGCTGAATTCAAAGGAAAAAGCCTAACTTGGCAATGGCAGCCTCCCATGAGTGTCTAACTGTTTCCTCTGAGCCTGTTGGTAGGTCCACCCAGAAATGGCACCCAGTGAAAAGGATGGAGATGCAGCGTGGCAGAAGAGTAATGCTGTTCCTCCAACCCTACAAGAGCTCCCAGCTGACAGAAGCATGGCTGGGCCCTCTGGAGAGGTGCCTTGGATAGCCCACAAGGGAGGGTGGCCTCAGGAAGGGGAAAATGGATTTGTCAGTCACTGCCCTGAAAACTTGGTCACAATTATGCCTTCAGCAGTGTAGTTTCAGTGCCAGGCCCCAGGGGACAGAATGAGCTGGACATCCTGTTTCATAGTTCAAGGGTTTCCCCCTTCTGCAGGCATCTCCACCAAGTGCTACAGAAAACCATTCCAAAGGACAGGCAACCACTGCCCAGAGCAGCTCCATGCAGCTGAAGGGATGGTGACAACCAGCCAGTGTCCAAATGAGAAGCCAGGAGGAGTCCCTGAGTTCTGGGGACTTCTTCAGACAGACGCCCATGGGCTGTCCCTCAAGCCACAGTAAAACAGTGTGCCATGCTGTGACATGCTCTGTGTCCTGTGTTGGGGAGCCTTGGGGAGTTTCTGTACAGTTTCTGATGCCTGTCACCATGTATTTTCCCCCAGAGCCCCATAGCTCATTGGCTCTCAGGGGACACAGCTCCTTAGCTTGCGGGTGTGGGGACTGTTCCCTTACCCTGCTCCCACTTTGGGGGTTCAAGCTACCTTGATCCCACCCACCTCTCTGCCCACATTGCTGCTCTGCAGCCACTGCTTGTGCCCTCCATCCATCCGTCTCTCTTCTCCAACTCCAGGCATGCTGCTCTGGCCTTGCGGAGCTCTTCATGC
>NW_005844999.1:1423-1748 GCF_000455745.1 Alligator sinensis
GCGAACAACCAGCCAGTGTCCAAATGCGAGGCCAGGAGGAGTCCCTGAGTTCTGGGGGCTGCTTCAGAAAGACAGCCATAGGCTGTCCCTCAAGCGGGACAGTGCGCCATGCTGTGTGGTGCTCTGTGTCCTGTGTTGGGGAGCCTTGGGGAGTTTCTGTACAGTTTCTGATGCCTGTCACCATGTATTTTCCCCCACTGCCCCATAGCTCATTGGCTCTCAGGGGACATAGCTCCTTTGCTTACGGGTGTGGGGACTGTTCCCTTACCCTGCTCCCACTTTGAGGATTCCAGATACCTTGATCCCACCCACCTCTCTGCCCACA
>NW_005845000.1:0-1747 GCF_000455745.1 Alligator sinensis
GTAAAACAGGGGTGTACGTTGTAGCCGTGTGAGTCTAAGGACAGGGGCAGACCAGGTTCTTTGTGTGAATCTTATATCTTTCATTAGATCAACTTAAATCACTGGAAAACATTTTCTTAGCAAGCATTCGGGTTTAATGACAAAGTGAAGATTTTTGTTTACCAATTGGTGTAATCAATTATTTGGAGGACACAATATACAGGCAAATATCCAGATTCTGTGAAGCTGGGACAAATTGCAGACACTTTAGAGGATAGAAATAGAATTCGGATGGATCTAGATAGATTGCGAAGCTGGGCTAGAGACCACAGGATGAAGTCCAAGGCAATAAATGCTACACCTAGTGAAGAATAATTAAAAGCTAGAATACAGCTGGGATTGTAAATGTCTGTCTGGCAGCATTGTTGAAAAAGACCCAGTGGGTTTGGTGGATCACGGACTCAACATGAGTCAGGAATTTGACATAGCTACAAAAACATGAATGCAGTTTTGGACACCAATAACAGATGCATAGATGTAAAACAAGGGAGGTGATAGGACCACTGTACAGGATGCTAGTTAGGCTACTGTGTGATTATGGGCTCCACATTTTAAGAAGGAATATGGAGCAGTCAAAAATGATAAATGGTTGGAAGGCAAGCTATGCAAGGGGAAACTGTGAGAACTAAGCATCTTTAGCTTGCAGAAAAGGCAGTTAAGAGGGAAATCATAGCAGTCTTCAAATATCTGAAAAACTGCAGTAAAGAAGAGGGTGAATAACTGTTCTCCCTTACTAAATAGGGAAGGATGAAGGGGGTTGGACCATATGACCCTTAGGGGTATTTCCAACGCTGTGATTCTATGATGATGCTCAGCATTATTGCTTCTGCTCTAGACTCACAGGTCCAAAGATCTGCATGAAGCTAAGTATGCATCACTAAGGACTGACGCTTCAATATGCCCCCGAACAGTTGTTTAACCTACATTTAACCTTTAGTTTCGTTTAAAAGCAAGTTAGGTAAAAATAGAATAATAAGCTTCATGTGTGCACAGAGTAGTTTTTTTTTAAAAAAAATTAGGAGGACATTAGGAAAGTAAAGACTATATCATTACAAAATCAGCCACAATTATGCTATTTCAAGTCCCTGATGTCAATGCCACTGATAGTGATGTGAACAGATAATTAATCAATAAAATGTGGGTCCCAGCTCAGGTAGGAGAATGGGATATATGGAAATACTTACACTGGAACAATTCCTAGTTCTTGGTGCCAGATTCTACTTCACTTTATGAGACGAAACTGCGTATATGCAGCCACACACGTACAGTGTTTGGCATTTGCACACAGTTTGGGCTTTCATTTCACTCTGTGATGAAACAGAATTGACTGCCATTAGTACCTAGTGTAGGACCTTCCTAGTCTTTAGCCCTTGCATGCCTTCACACCCTGCCTCTCTCAAAGCTGACCTCCTGTACCTTGGATTTAATACTCTTCGGTTACATGGAAGAACAGCACCTATCAGAATAGCTGTTGCTCTGACTAGCAATAAAGGCCTAGGGCAAACGCTTGATAGAAAAAGAAGAGAGCCTCTGGAGGAGCTGAGTTGAGGACCTCTAGACCATGGCAGTCTCTCTAAGACATTGGATGAGAAAGCTCAGACACAATGGCTGAGAGAATTTATTTAGTTCATAGTCTCAGCTGAGGCTGGGGTGTGTGTGCGTGTGTGTGCATGTGCATGTGTGTGTGCGCGTTTTGGGGTGGGATCAT
>NW_005845001.1:0-1747 GCF_000455745.1 Alligator sinensis
CAAGTAGCTCTGGACACAGCATCGAGCTGGCCCAGGCTGCCCCACCTCCCTGCACTCGGCACTGCCAGGGTGCAAAGCAGGGACCTGTGGCTGTCTCAGGGAAGGGCATTGTGCCTGACTGATCTCAGCTGGGTGCTTGTGGCTGACTGCATCCTCTTCTGTGCTTGCAGCTTCCACTTCCAGCCACAGCAACGCAGAATGGCGTGTGCTGGCACGGGAGAGCAGGAACTCAAACTGGTCAGACAAACAGCAGGGAAAGTCCAGCCTAGATTGCCTCACGCTCCCCCCTCCCTCTCCCCCCAGCTGCAGCTCTGGCAGTCCCTGCTCCCCGGTTTCGTTTCTGGCAGTCTGGAAAGCGAAACCTAGGGGCTGTGAAACTGAACCCATGCTTATCGTGCTGCTGTAAAAAAAAACACAACACTGCTTAAGGTGGCCGTGGGAATGCAGCCAGTACCGTGAAACCGGTCCTGTGCTCTGGGGCCCTTGCCGCCGCTGGGCCCAGGATGCGGGCTGCTCAGCACAGCACCCTCAGCTCCTGCAGCACCGGGGCTTGCAAGACTGCCCTGTGCAGGGCAAGAGGGGATGGGCAGGACGCAGTCCTGGGCAGGGCGGAAGCTCAGCACCCCATCAGCAGCCCTGTAGGTGCCAGCCCTGGGTCTGCCTGGCTGGCACCTGACCATGGAGCCCTGGGGAGGGGGCATCTCCCTGACCGCAGCCAGCCCCGGTGACCCCGCTGCAGCTCAGAGCTTCATGAAGAGGCCACAGAGTGACATGAAGATGACTCGGGGCACAGGGTCTACTGTCCTGCACAGCACTCGGCTTAGGGACAGGGCTGGGAAGTGTCACATTCTCCAGCATCTGGGTCAGGGGCTGGAATGGGGGACAGAGCCCATGGGCAGGGCCTGGTAGGAGCCCCTGCAGGTACGGATGGGGGAAGAAGACTTGGCTGCCCTGCCATGCTGGGAGTGCGGGGCGGCAGTGCCCAGGCTTTCGTACTGGCCCCAGCCCCCAGCGCAGGAACCCAGTCCACCTTAATATCCTCCACGTGACGCCATCTGTGAGGGAGACGTCAGCAGGGCAGGGCTGTGCCGGGATCCTTAAAAAGCAGCAGCCTCAAGGGGCTAGAGAGGCAGTAGAGATGGAGCTGTACCAGGTGCGAGCCAGGGACCTGGATGCCTGGATTGCAGACAACCTGCAGCCCAGCGAGGAGTTCCAGCAGCAGGTGAAGGATACGGTCCGGAGGATCTGTGACTTCCTGAAGGAGCAGTGCTTTGAAGACATCAAGGTGGACAAGACAGTGAAGGTGAGGTCTCTAGACCCTCACCTACCCAGGTCCGGCCAGGGAAGGAAAGGTTGTCAGGGAGAAAGGGAGGGAGCTGTTGGCTTGGTTTTGCTGGAAGAGGTGGGTCCAGAGACTCACCAGTTAAACCTGGTTTGAGGTCCGAGATACCTCAGCCAGGACAGGCCAAGGGACGGGGTCAAAGCGGTGCTGGCACGCCATGCGGCAGGCCGAACAGACCTGATCCAAGCTTATTCCAGGCCCTCTCCAGGGAGAACATACCACTTAGTCTCGTAGTCCGCCCACAAGCCCGTAGCGGGGAAGAAGGGCTCAGTTCTGGCACTGAGTTTTGGCTCTGAGTGCTGCCAAAAGGCTTTGCTTTTCCTGCTTTGGAGAGGACAGACACAAGGAGGGAGGAGGGCAGAGGGAGGAAAATGCAGCGCTGGGTGGTGGGTTGCTGCGGCAGGG
>NW_005845002.1:0-780 GCF_000455745.1 Alligator sinensis
AGCTGGACGGAGATCCTGATCTCCACACAGGAACCATGGACAGGTCCCCCCACCCCCTGGCCTCTGTGGCCCCCCGACTGCCTAGGGTGACTGGGAGCAGATTGCTAATCTAATGCCATCTACTCTAATTCTGCACTCAGGAAAAATAAACCCCAGCAAGAACTGTGCCGGAGTTCATTCAGCTGTGCTAATTGCATGAATAGATGCCCCCAAGGAACAGCGTTGTTGTATTAGGACCAAACATATTATAGGAGAAAGCAATACTCTCCCTTCCAGTCCTAGGATCCTATGAATATTTTGAAACAGGCAAGTGAGTTTGAGACTTTAAATCTCATTTAAAGTAAGTTCCTAACTTCCTTTAGGGTTTTTTTTGTTTGTATTTTTTTTTAAAAACCTCAACCTTTTTAAGCAGGGGTGAACAGATAACTATGGCCCTGAATTTTTTTGTCCCAGTGATCTGGTAACCCTCCCTTACTATGATCAAAACACAGTATGAAGGCTTGGAGTTAATGAGACAGCTGTTTGCAAACCAGGGAAAAGTAGATAGGCACCCAACAATGCTAGAGCACTTTTCAGCATCCTAGCCCTCTGAACACCGGACCTCAAGGCTTTGGTGGAAAATGATGTGCTCTAACACAAATCAATGAGAATCTGCTCTTCAGTGGTATGCCTTCCTCAGTCTTGAATCGTTTCTTTTGCCATTTGGAAAAATCAACCCCTCTGTCTGCATCAGAAATAAAAATGTCTCCATAACCAAATCTCCATGAATGTTCTCCTTGT
>NW_005845002.1:1092-1746 GCF_000455745.1 Alligator sinensis
TCTGCCTGTGTCCTTAGACCAACATGGCTACAACGTACACCCCTGTTTCACATCTAATACTCCTGTTGTTGCAGCCCAAAACTGCATGAATGTTTCTGTAGCTACATCAAATTCCATGCTCATATGGAGTCTGTGACCCACCTTTTCAACCATGATACCACCCAGGAATTTGAACCCAGGCTGTATTTGTGCCTTTCATTCTTCTCCCCTATGTGTAGCAAGTTGCATTTATTTCGTTTCCTTCGTCTTATTGTTTTAAGCCCAGCTCCCCAACCTAACCGCATCCATCTGACCTCTATTCCTGTCCCCTAAAGCATTTGCATTTCACTCCAGTTTCACACCATCTGGAGATTTGCCTGTATATTCTGTCATCTGAATAATTAATTGCACCAATTAGTAAATAAAACTTTAATTCTTCATTATCTTGCAATTGTTGGGATATATTTAAGATGGTGCAAAGACAGTAAAATTGATGCATGAAACATTACTTTCCCACTTCAACAGTGTCAACCAAAATGATAAAAGCCAAATCTTTGACCTTACAAAGTTACAGAATTAACCTACCACCTTCATTTTTAATATGCAAGATTCACACAATAATATGAAAAAAGACTCAGTTAATTTGTAAATTAGAAAAGGAAAATATAAGAGAAG
>NW_005845003.1:0-1739 GCF_000455745.1 Alligator sinensis
GTCTTGAAGGCACTCAAAGTGGGTGCTTAACCGCTGGGGTCGGGGTGTCTGCCCCCTGCAGTGACCGTGGTAACCAAATTGTCAGAGGGAGATTGGGAGAGTCAGAAATGGTACTCTGCCACACTTACCATGGGGTTAAATCATTTCCTCATCCAAAGTGCAATGACTGGGCTGAGCTGGGCAGGACCCTGCAGCCTGGGGCCTTGAGGGTTTCAGTCACAGCAGGAGCATCTGCGCAGTGTAGCCAAAGTACGGCGCTGGGGTGCAACCAGTGCCTGGCACTGCTGAGGACGAGGAGAACACAAGGCCAAGCAGCTATGACTCCATGACTTGCCCCAGAGGATCCCCAGGACCGCAGGGCAGCTCCACCTCCTACCTGCAATGAGCAGCCAGAGCCTGGGGACCTGCCCTGTATCACTGCCCTAGAAACATGGCTCCCTTGAGGAACCCACTTGCCTGGATGAGTGGCACAGGCAACAGCTGCCAGCACAGCCATCTCTCTGTGGGGCTGTGCTGTCTTTTGCAGTCCCATTTCCCCCAGAAGTTCCTGCCTTCCTCTGCTATCAAGGGGTGAATGATATGTGAGCTGCCCTGAGATGGTGCAGAGCCTCCTGAAGGAGCCAGGCTCTGGTCGCCATGCCCCAAGCCTCCCACACAGCACTGAGATTCACCACGGGCTGCCTCTCTTCCCTGAAATGGCTTACTTTGTCCTGGCACTGCAGTTTGTTCTCCGTCCTCTGGCATTTCTCTTGGCACCTCCACCTCTTCCACCACAGAGACACAAGCAGTAGGTCACCTTTCCTCGTGCAGCCACTTTCGTACAACAGGGTGTTTCTTCATAGTACTACCTCGCAAGCCTGTTCACCGACAAACTAGTGATGGCAGCCTTTCTCTCTGGCTGTGACACCTCCGATCTCAAATCCTGTAAGGGATCCCAGATGTGCACTCCCTCCTTCCTGGACAGTTCCTCTTGAAAAGTGTTGGACTTACCTACCTGCTCCCCTGACATCTCACCATGCCATGGAGACAGAGTTTTGCGGTAAAAGGACCCGTGTGCTTTGGAACCTGACCAGATTTGGGAGCAGGGTCGGGCTGGTGAGGGGCCCTGGCTGGTGCAGTATTCAGCTTACATGAGCACTGGGCTGTGCAACCTGCTACTTGGTGGGATGAAGAGAGCCTGAACCTCTGCACTGATGACCCCCCTCTCTGTGTCCATCCAATGCAGACTTCTGATGACCTGTCCCAACACTGATGATTGGTGGAGTCCCTGTGTGACTAGGCTGTGATAAGGACTCCAGGGCGTGGGGGCAAAGAGAGCAGAGCAGTGGAGCCCATGCCACAGGAGTGCCTTGCAGCCCTGTGTCTTGGGGCTCCTAAATGGCCGCATCTCACTGCATGTGCTGGACAGTACTGACAAGCCCTGACACAGAAGGGCAGATGAGTCGGTCTGAAACAGATGTCCCTTCCATGCACATCATGCTGCAGATAAATATGGTGCCAAAGTAAATGTTCTTGCTTTGGAGAGACACATTTTTGTGTAGGCACCTGTGGCAGGGCACTGTTGGTGCCAGCCACTTGAAGGGCCTGGAGCTGGCAGCTGCCAGGTGCCTGATGGGGGCAGCCCTTCTGAATCGGGGGGCTGCCCATATAAACAGGGAAGTTCTGCTGCCCTCCATTTGGCTGGAGGGCTGCTGATATCATCTGGAGGTAAGGGAGGAGCTGCAGGGGATGGTGTGGAG
>NW_005845004.1:0-1736 GCF_000455745.1 Alligator sinensis
CTATCCTCCAAAGTATTTGCAACTCTAGTCAGGTTCTGTCATCGGCACATTTACTAAGTATGTACTCCGTATTTCCAGGAAGTACCTTGAATTTCAGCATCAATTTCTTTTGGCAATTTAAAAACATAGAAAAGCATTAGTAGTACCTTTCCTCTAATTTATTATTAGTATTAGGAGCAGATTGGAATTGAACACTTACTGTTTTCTACTTGATGGTAAAGGCTAGGAATAAAAAAAACTTGATCTGGTTTGTGGGCTTTGCTAACAAAGCTTTATAGAGGTATTACTGGTAAAATACCCAGAGATGTTTAAGGACTTTTTCTTTCCTCAGTGGCAATGTGCAAACAATCATTTTATCTCAAACTTGAAGGTATTGCTTGATTTTCATGACTACAATTCCATATAAACACAATTGTAGAGCCCTAAGATATTTTTATTTCTCAGTATGCCTAGGAGGGATGCTGTTTACATTATTGATTTCCCAAAACCTGCAAAAAGAATTTAGAGTGTCAGTAGCAAAAAAGGCCTCTCACATTAAAAAAAAACACCAACCCATAATGAATTCTTCTCAGAAAAAGGCATCAGTTCTAAGTGTTGTGTTTAACTTGGGATTGGAATCAGTTTTCCTATCACTAGACATTTTCCAGCCGATCAGTTTTGACAAATGGAAGAGATCTGCTGCACTAAATAAACTAAAGTTGAAATTGAATTTACAATCCTACACAAGGATTAAGCCATCAGTGTTGGGATTCAAACAGTGATACAGATCTGGTCCTTCTGGAATGATGTGAAGCTTAATTCTCAGCTGTGTTCAGTAATGACTGGATGCAGCTGAGAAGCAGGCAATTCTATGTCTTCCATATGTGTAAATTAGATAGGATGACCTGGCCATTGGTGTAAAAAAAAATGCTTGCACGCAAAGTCCTCACCTCCATCCTGGATTTCACTAAAATTATTACGGTCACCATCATGTTAAAGCAAACTCAAGTTTTATTGAAGTTAACCCAAAATACTGTGAGAAGCCAGTGACAACTGGCCAGATTCATCCTTTGTATAACTCTGCTGAGATGAATCTGGCCCAGATAACATTTTCATTTTCTCTTGAAGCGTGGCCACAATACACAAGCTACCCTGAAAAGTCAGGGAGTGAAATACTTATTGAAGTTACAGTGAATAGATCTAAGCTGCACATCGTCGCAATAGTTTGAAGGAAGGGTACTAAGGAATTGAACTTCTTGTCAAACTTTGATGCTAGAGTTCAGTTTATTGTTAAATGAAAAGAAAGTTTATTTAATTGAACCATACTTTATCCTGATTCTCTCTCTACTTCTGAGAGATGTGTAGTTAACCATTTTGCACAGTGCAGCACAAGGTGATCAGAGTCACTAAATGTTTCTCTTTTCTGAATGCACCTTGATAATTACAGACTGCTGACCACACAGCTGTAGACAAGAAATATCTTCAATACATTCATTTTTCAGTTCTTGAAGGCTGAGATGGTTATGTAGACCATTTTTCTTTTCACTCATGTGTAAGTTAATTTTAAGCACTGTTGCTGCTATGTGAACCCATTTGCTTAGTAACTGAGGGATCATTCAGATTACAATTATGACGGACTCACAGAGTTTACATCTATCAAGTTTTAACTTGCAAAATACTGCTCTGGGCCATGTGTTAAATCTTGCCTCTGCTCTCACTTTTATGTATGAAATTTCTACTGACAGCAGTGTTCTACA
>NW_005845005.1:0-1734 GCF_000455745.1 Alligator sinensis
AATTATATCATGCATAATCTTGCAGGATTCAATCTCACATAAGCAAGGGAGCTTGAGTCAGAGAGCTTAACCAAAGAAATATCATCATTGGCTATCTAAAAAGAAGTTGACTGAAAAAAAAGAAATCAAAGTCTTGATTTGAGAGGAGGGTCATCCATAAAAAATGTGAAGGAAGCATTTAGATTTTGTATTCCCCTTTGACTTTCAACAATATTATAGTAGTAGCCATTGGGAAGAAAAAAGATGAATTTGTCAAGTGGTCCACTTAGATAAGGTCTTTAGATCAAAGAATTATCCACTAAATATATTTAAGTATTGCATTTTTTTAACAGATTCAAGTGTTTTAAAGAATAAGTGTTTGGGATTTAGTCCATTATAGTAAGTGGAGTCATAGTAGTAACATTGTTACGTATTTGGCTAAACTTGGATATTCCCAAAAACATCTACAAAGAATATCCCCATAGATGTGTGTCTGAAAACTTTGTAGAACTACTCTTCTGATTCATAAGTTATCCTACGTTTTCCATGGAATTATGCCAATTTAAACCAGCTTCTACTGTGGCACTTAGTCACTATTCTCCATCATCCCTGGACTTCTTTTCCTTTCTCTATACAAATAAAATCCATTTCTTTCTGATAAACTCATTAATCTATTTGAGCAGAACCTAATTAATGCATGTTGTTTCTCATTAGAGCAAGACTTTATAGATAAATATCACTGAAAAATTATAAGTCTTTTACAACAGATTTATATTTCACAATTCATGACGAATGTTTATTTTAATCATTTTAAAATATACCGAAAACTCTTTTTACATGAAGAAATAAATATAATATATAAATATATAATATATATATATAAATATATATATTTATATATATATATTATATATTTATATATTATATTTATTTCTTCATGTAAAAAGAGTTTTCGGTATATTTTAAAATGATTAAAATAAACATTCGTCATGAATTGTGAAATATAAATCTGTTGTAAAAGACTTATAATTTTTCAGTGATATTTATCTATAAAGTCTTGCTCTAATGAGAAACAACATGCATTAATTAGGTTCTGCTCAAATAGATTAATGAGTTTATCAGAAAGAAATGGATTTTATTTGTATAGAGAAAGGAAAAGAAGTCCAGGGATGATGGAGAATAGTGACTAAGTGCCACAGTAGAAGCTGGTTTAAATTGGCATAATTCCATGGAAAACGTAGGATAACTTATGAATCAGAAGAGTAGTTCTACAAAGTTTTCAGACACACATCTATGGGGATATTCTTTGTAGATGTTTTTGGGAATATCCAAGTTTAGCCAAATACGTAACAATGTTACTACTATGACTCCACTTACTATAATGGACTAAATCCCAAACACTTATTCTTTAAAACACTTGAATCTGTTAAAAAAATGCAATACTTAAATATATTTAGTGGATAATTCTTTGATCTAAAGACCTTATCTAAGTGGACCACTTGACAAATTCATCTTTTTTCTTCCCAATGGCTACTACTATAATATTGTTGAAAGTCAAAGGGGAATACAAAATCTAAATGCTTCCTTCACATTTTTTATGGATGACCCTCCTCTCAAATCAAGACTTTGATTTCTTTTTTTTCAGTCAACTTCTTTTTAGATAGCCAATGATGATATTTCTTTGGTTAAGCTCTCTGACTCAAGCTCCCTTGCTTATGTGAGATTGAATCCTGCAAGATTATGCATGATATAATT
>NW_005845006.1:0-1730 GCF_000455745.1 Alligator sinensis
ATGTTAGCCAACTAAGCCCGGGGGTGGGGAGGGGGAAGGGGGAAGGGGAGGGAGGGGGCTCGCCACACTGAGAGAAAAAGAAGATAGATGCACACAAACCCATTACAACGGTCCGCAATGGTGGAAGAAGTGGTCCGAAGAAAAAGTGTCTCAGTCCATATACAGTCTCATCGCGGGGGTCCTCTTCGGGTGGAGCAGGGTCGCCCGTTGTTGGAGAGTCCTCTCAAAGCGAAGGTCCGTCTGGTGCCGGGGGGACGGGGTTCAGGCGGTCCCCTCTGGGTCTGGTCCAGCGGCACTTCTCCTGGTGGGCTGGGTGTACTGGTGGTGGCTCGTGATGTGCTCGACGTAGATGTCGCAGGACCAGTGGATGGTGTCGGACACCATGAGGCAGTGCGTGAGCTTGGCGTAGCGGTGGGAGACGCGCCAGGACGGCAGGACGCAGGACGCTCTCAATTGCTGGGGTCCCAGGCACCGAGCGTTCCCACGATGAGCGCGTCGACCGTCACGTCATAGCCACGGCCCCTCGGTGTCGGCCAGCGGGGCGTACTTCTCCCGCTTGCGAGCCCGGGCATTGGTGAAGTCTTGGTGCTGGCTCTCGAAGGGGATGGTGACGTCCGCAATCGTGATCTTCTTGGCCTCCTCGTTGGTGACGACGATGTCGGGACGCATCTGGCTCTCGCAGCCCGGGACAGTGCAGTTCACGGAGACCTGCCCCGCTGCGGGCAGGATGGCCCTGACCAGGCGGTCCTGGACGGCGTTGTGGCAGAGCTGCCAGGCCCTGGCGTGCAGCTTGCAGCTGCTCAGCACGTGGGCGAGGGTCTCCGACTACACTTGATCTGAGCCCACAAAAGGCCTGGGAACAATTCCCCCATCAGCCAGTGCAGCCCCATCAGGGGTGTTTGAAAGCTGGCATCGTCCCTTTGCAAGGAGCCCGAAGGCACAGGGAGGGGCCATAAAATTAGATTAATATTTAATTAAAACCAGAAGAAGGAAGTTTTTTCACCCAGCATGCAATTAAAGCGAGGAACGTGTTGCCACAAGATGCTGGGGAAGCTGACGGCATAACTGGGCGCAGCGAGGGGCTGGGAACGTGCTCATAGGAAAGGGGCATCAACTGCTATCGAGTGTGGGGGTGAGGGGCACGGCCTGTGCATCAGCTTCCTGGACCCTAAGTGCTGGAGGCTGCAAAGGGGAGAGGAACCGGAGCAACCCCAGCACGGAGCCACCATTGTCCCTTCCAGTCTCCGCTCCGGCCGCCGTGACACAGGCGTGTTTGTTACCATCAGTCACGTGGGCCCAGCCCACCAAGTTTCTCAGTAGCCTCCTTCAGGCAGGCAGGCGACAGGAAAAGGGGACAACAGATTTCTGTGGACAAACAATAAAAACCGGGGGCGGGAGTGCTGGTCAGAGGGTCATAAGAAGAGTGCCAAGGGCGCTCACCGCACCGGACAGCACCCCTCGAACAAGTCCAGGGAGCCAGCGGACACTGCCCGGTGGTCTCTGCTCGGAGGTGGGAGCGAAGCAGGGTGGGGAAAACGGCCCCATAGCCCCGGGGCCCTCGTGGCCAGAGCCTCCTTCCCGGCCAGGTGCACGCCGGCTTGGCCAGGCCAGGAGCAGGTTGCGCAGACACGTGCACGGTGCTGCATCTAGGGAGAAGGAACCAGCAACATACCCATAGGCTGGGGAACTCCCATCTCAACAACACGGTGCCAGAAAGGGATCTTGGAGGC
>NW_005845007.1:0-1730 GCF_000455745.1 Alligator sinensis
TTGTCATCAGGGCAGGTAAAGGGCAGTCTCCCGCCTTGTTAACATCATACAATCAGAGCATTGAGGCATTGCAGACAAGATGGGTGGGTGGCTAGCCCAGAAACAGGTGGGCGGGCTTATATTGAGATCGGCCCTAGAACGCCCACTTGTTACAGCAAGTAACTCAGCTTGTACACAATATTAATGCATTTAAACCAGAAATATTATAAGAAAAAAACATACTCTTTGTCTGTAGTTTTTTAACTTTCAATAGCACAATCATTTCTTTTCATTTGATTCCAGAATAGTCACGTAAAGTTCTAATAAATAAATTCTTAATATGCCAAGTTCCAGCAAAATAAATAAATATGAGTTTATATTTGCAGATGAAAATTATAAAGTGATATGTTTAGTGACATATATAGAAGATGTATGGTAATTCAAGTGATTTAACAGATGAAACACGAAGCAATACTTATAAAATTAAATATGAAAGGACTTCATAAAGTGATTCTCTCTCTTTCTCTCACATGTACAGTCTCTCACACATTTACACACACAGTTTTTACTGTAGTTTTATCTCTCAAAAATATCTCCCCCTTCCTTGTAGAGTCTTGCTATTTAGAGAGGTAGGGACTTGTGAGCTAGTTAGAAAATACTGTGATTGATGCTCAAACTAATTCATAATAGATGTTTTGGCTTTCCATTATGACTTTAACTAACAGAAAAGTAAATCTAAAATAATCCTTGTCTCTTCCTGGCTAAAATGTTGATCATCAAATCTAGACACACAGAACAGAATTAAAAATGGGGGGCGGGGGCAGGGGGGAACTTATATGCAGAGAAAGGAAAGGTAAAACACATTAATCAAAGGTTGTCAAGAAAGTGGATACCTCAACAAAAATATATCATAATGTTGTGGTGTATAGAAAGGAATGTGTACAGTGAGCCCTGTGACCACATGTAGGAAGTTTTCATCAGTAGAGATTTTAACGTCAATGCATTTGAAAACATGAAATTACAAATATTAAACAGAAAAATTTAGTTACTTTAGTGTCTTATGACCACCAGTGCATGTCCAGTAAAAAGGGCTTCTAAAGCCATGAGAGTGGAATGCCCTATGGCTCTTAATACTTAAGTTGTCCTTCAATTTGCATATATATTTAATGGCAAAGTGGTTGTCAGCTAATGAATGGGATTCATCAAAAATGGTTTTTAACATGTACAATCTGAAGTATGTTTCAGTTAATGATAGGGAGGTTTGGAATGTCTGTGCCCAGTCCTGTAACTCCTACTGGCCTTTTAAGGAATCCTCTATTTACAAATGTGAATAGAGTTCATAATATTGTAGGAAAGTGGGGCTGGAAGAGAAATCATAAAGTCATTCTGTCCAGCCCCCTGTTCAAGGCAGGATTTCTTAGGTCTAACCTAGTCTTGAAAATTTCCACGGACAAATTTTCTAGATAGCTTTTTCCAATGTTTAACCAGCCATTTAGTGATAAGTAAGACATGCAACTTCTATTATGTGTGCACTTCCAACATATTTGTGTCACAAGTCCAGTTTTATGGTTGGAGATAATTCATGGAGGTCTTAGACAAAAAATGTGTTAGGGGTAATTTAATTAATATGAACATCTGCACTTTTACACATGCTCGAACAATTTCCAAGTAGCACGCATCAGAGCATACTTGATTAATCATGTCAGTTCAATCAGTTTACTCAGATTAATCGAGTCTGCTGGAGTGTTCTA
>NW_005845008.1:0-970 GCF_000455745.1 Alligator sinensis
GTGTGAGCACAGGGTGGTGGTGGAAGGAGAGGGAGAGATCGTGTCGTGTATGGCCCGGGGGAGTGTGAGGGACAGGGTGCGTGGTGGGGTGACCCTGGCAGGAGACGGTGCAGGGACAGGGCAGCTGCCGTGGCTCTGGCTCCTGCCACAACTCTGATCCTGACCTGGGCCCGAGGCCACAACCACAACTGTCCTGCAGGGGCCGGGGTTGGAGCTGCCATCACTGGTGGTGTGCTGGGAGAGTGGCTGAGTTGAGCCCAGGAGGGGGAGGCCCCTCACCCCATGCCTACCCCAAAGCCAGGCAATGCCCTCCCCTGAGGCAGATCAGAGTTGGGGTCCCCTAGGGGGGAAAAGCACCTGCCCCTTTCTCCACAGCCACTGTGCACTCTCATCACAGCCATCTCTTCCACCCTCCTTGGCATTGCCCTTCTCCTTCCTTACACCAGGGCCACAGGGCTCTAGTGCTCACCTAAGCCAGAGCTGCCCCATGGGCCAGCGCTTTCCAGTCATCGGGCTGTGCGGGCAGGGAGGGATCATGGCCACAGACTAGAGGGAGCAGACAGCGGGCTGGAATTGGACCCAGAGGCTGCCCCACAGATTCACACTCGGTTGGGGGCACCGTGTGCCCAGACAGATGCATCAGTCCTGAAAACAAGCAGACTAAAGAAAGGAGACTCCCAGGAGCTCACCAGGGCTACTGCCCAGCCAGGTGGGGTTTGGGCCAAGGCCTGCAGCGCCCCAGGGAGAAGCAGGACAGGGCCATGGGTGGCTCATCTGGGGGATGGGGAGGGCCGCTGGACTTCATGGAGACAAGGAGACCCTGGAGTGAATCTCTGATCCCTGTCATGCCAGGTCACGGAGCAAGGAAGCAGCGCAGAGCGGTGAGCAACCCTGCTGGTCCCTGCCATGCAACTCGGCTCTTCAGGGAGCAGAGATCTGTGCCGGGGGTCTTCTTGGTGCCGCTGCCCCC
>NW_005845008.1:1142-1726 GCF_000455745.1 Alligator sinensis
CTAGTCAGAAAATTCTTCCTAATATCTAACTTAAACTTCCCTTGCTGCAACTTAAGATGGTCGCTTCTTGTTCTGTCAACTGACACCACTGAGAACAGGGAACACCTTACAGTCCATTCATCCACCCTCTTTCAAACCCCACTTCAGGTAATTGAAGGTCGCTATTAAGTCCCCTCTCAGTCTTCTCCTTTCTAGACAAAATAAGTCCAGTTCACTCAGTCTTTCCTCATAAGTCATGTGCCCCAGCCCCCTCACCCTTTTTGTTACCCTCCTCTGGACTCTCTCCAATTTGTCCACATCCTTTCTGTAGTGAAGGCCCAAAACTGAACACAGTACTCCAGATGTGGCCTCACTGATGGTGAATAGAGGGGAATAATCACTTCCGTTGACCTACTGGCAGCACACCTAGCAATGTAGCCCTGTATGCTGTTAGCCTTCTTGACAACAAGGGCACCCTTCTGGCTCATATTCAGCCTATTGTCCACTGTAACCACTAGGTCCTTTTCTGCAGAGCTGCAGCCCAGCCAGTCTGCCCTCAGCCTGTACCGGTACGTGGGGTTCTTCCATCCTAAGTGCAGGACTTT
>NW_005845009.1:0-1717 GCF_000455745.1 Alligator sinensis
TAGAGAGATGCAATACCCTGAATCTGGCTACCTTATTACCTCTACCCAGCAATAGTAAACCAGACTCCCACGATTGCCTTCAAGTTGCAGCATTTTCAGACAAACCCAGGGCAGATCTCAGTGACTTACCCTTAAACAATCCTGACTTAATTTTTTATGTAAATAGCTCTTCAAAAATAGTCAACAGAGTTAAAAAAACAGGGTATGCAGTAGTAACTCCATTTGAAGTACTTGAAACTGAACCACTGCCTGAGCAGTTGGGAGCAGTAGTGGACTGTGGCTTCCAGCTTGTGCCGTGCCCTGGTCCCTCACCAGGCTGCTTTTGTTTTTTCTCAGAGTAAAATGCCGAAAGTTTTTGCACATGTACTATGAGACAGGGAAGAGTAGAACTGCTCGTTTCTCAAGAGCTATATAGCATGTTAGACATAATGTGTATTACTGCGAAAGTGTTTGTCACGGTGTGAAGTTCTGAATGTCCTAAAATAGTTTCTCTTTAGTAAGATTGATAGTTTTGTTTTTTTTTTTTAAACTTTCTGTACCTGATCTTTTGTAAAATAAAGCAGCTAAAAAAAAAAAAAATATAGCAATTGCCAGACAGAAGGATAGTGCTACCTAAAACAGCCCTTAAACCTTATCTACAACAACTTCACCAAAGCAAGCATATAAGTTGCAAAAAACTTGCTGCTATCACTAATAGACTGTTCTACGCACCCGGAGTCTACCAGGAAGCAAAAAGGCTTTTAGAACACTGCAGTATATGCAAAAGTTTAATATCAAAAGAGAAAAATAAGGACCCCCTGGAGCCCACCCCTGGGCTTATACTCCCTTTAAAAGACTACAAATAGATTTTGCAGATATGCCTAAAGACAATGGGTACAAAAACCTCCTAGTAATTATTGACCAACTCACGAGGTGGGTAGAAGCCTTCCTCACCAGAAGAGCTACAGCACAACAAGTAGTAAAAATACTCCTTAACAAAATTATACCCAGGTTTAGTCCTCCACGTATCATTGAAAGCAATCAAGGATCACATTTTACTGCTAACTTAAATAAAACACTGACTAGCTGCCTAGGAATAGAATGGAAATTCCTTACCCCTTAGCACCCAGAAAGCTCAGGACAAGTAGAAAGAATGAATCAGACCCTGAAACAAAAATTAGAAAGCTATGTGCTGAGAGCAGGTTAAAATGGACTAAGACTCTCCCACTGGCCCTTATGTTCATCAGATCCACCCCTAGGAGAAAACTAAAGCTCAGTCCTTATGAGCTGCTGTTTAGACACCCTGTTCCCCAACATTCCCCCTTACTACTGGCTCACTTCTTCTCTTTTAGGCAATGAAGGACTCACCTCTTGTATTTTATCTCTACAGTCTCAGTTAAAATCTCTCCATAGGTATGCTGCTTTAAGCCAACCTTTACCTGCCGATGTCCCAACACATCGCATCCAGCCTGGAGACTGGGTGTATGTGAAAACTTAGAAACGGTCTCCCCTTGAACCTAAATGGCAAGGACCGTATCAAATCCTCCTCACCTCCAACACCATCGTAAAAGTAGCAGAAAAAGACAACTGGATTCATTATACTTGTACAAAGAAGACAGAAGTTTCACCAGAGCTCAGGATCGGCTCCAACACAAGCTTCCCTAACCTGGAAAAGGGGAAGCCAGAAGAAGATGACTGCGAACTTCACGGGAGCACCGCATGCCCACCTGACCGCGAC
>NW_005845010.1:0-1711 GCF_000455745.1 Alligator sinensis
TACATTTGTCAAAGTAATTGTGATTTACTAACAATTTGGATTTTTTGTGAACACATCATGAATGAATGTGTGCATTCCAACTGTGTCTTGAACCTTCAAGACAAGCTTGCCATTAAGGTGTTCCGCAAGGGCAGAGGCCTTGAATCACCAGTCACTCTAATGACCTTGGCAAATGATGATTACTTCCTTTCTGCTGTAAAAGCATAATGAACTTCTCCTCTACATTATATTATGCTGAAAGAAGCACTAGACTAGTGCTGACATTTTCCTGCCAAAGCAAATGACCAACTATAAATGCTGGGTCTCTGCGTCATCATGACTGCTGTGAGCTTCACAACCGAAAACTCTCAACTTCTTCCAGAAATAACCACAAACCCATGTCATTATTCATTGTGCAATTAGGGTCATACAAGAGCCTGTCGGTGACTTTTTTAAGATAAGGCCAGATAAGCAAAATTTCCCATTCACTTCTTGATTTAAGAGTTTTATTCATGCTGAAAAATCCAATATAGTAAATACACTAGTTTAAATAGATACATGAAAAATCATAGTCTTTGTGTCAACCATATATACAAACAGTTTCTTTCAGGGGAAGTACTCTGCATGGAACCGATTACCTCCCTAATCTAGGAGGAACAGGTCCACCAGCTAAAGAATCCAAAAAGGTGTAAAAACAAAATCACCAACTTGATTATTCTGTTTTAAATAACTATAAATTTGATCTTGTAAAAACTAAATGCTTAGCTGTTAATTTGGGGATTAGCATTATAACATTATATCATATAGCATATGATAAAAGATTTTAAAATCCTGATTGTATTTCTTTAGCTAAAATAGTTTTCTACATTATTATGTTTATTCTTAGTGAAGAATCATCCTCCCTAGGTATAACCCATAAGCAACATCCTGTTGAAACATGTATTTTGCATCACCATTATTACTATAGCCTGCTATGAAGTTACCTAATTAAAAACAGCAAGCTTGAGTCTACATATTCAAATTTGAAAAAAGTGGTATCAAGACACAGTTAGTTAGCTCCTTCCCTTTACTTTTATTTTGTGTCCTTTGGCATTATCCTAGATGCTAAGATTTCTATTTCTGTGTCTATGGTTTCCCATATATTGTGTATGCGTATACTGGCAGAAGCAAACAATAATAATGGTAGCATGGTTTGGGGGGATTCTTCCATTCCTTTTCTTGTGTAAAAAGCAAAAAAAACATCCCACACTTAAACATCCATTAAAAAGATTGTCACCAAACTGTGGGGATTGTCAGAGCATAGTTTAGTTTAGTTTAGTTGAACCATTTGGTGCCTGACCTCTCTGTCAACTATTTTGATAATTTTTCATGATGTAGACTCTAGTCCACTGGTAAGCTGAGACCATCTTACTTATTTAGGCCACTACGCAGTTGCCTGACAGTTCATGATTACTAGTCTTTGTGGGATTTGAACATCCCAAAAGAACCTCTAGTGCCTATTTTCAGTCCCCGTACACATTGTACTTGCTCTATGCCAGCTCTTCTCAATTTTTTTCTAACAGGATACAGGGCATAGTAGCACAAAAGTGTAATATGAAGGGCCTACAGTCTTTTTAAAGGGGATGTCATTTCATCTAGTAAAAAAAAATAATTAATTCTAGCATCAGTTCCTGTTATACATGTCTAATAATCTCTTTGCTTAGAACTAGACATCCCCCCCCCCCCCCCCCCC
>NW_005845011.1:0-1709 GCF_000455745.1 Alligator sinensis
GTTCCTATACAAAATAGTACCCAAAATACAACCCCCTTTTTACAAAATATAGTTCTTCAAACATAAAAACACCCTTAAAAAATCTATATATACACATAAAATCAGTAAAAGTAAAAACCAAAACTTAACCCTCTATAAGTATATCCCCATCCCTATAGTATTAGCAAAAAAAGTTTAAACCCCTAAATCCCCTGCAAAGTAACTCTTTTTAAAAAAGTCTTAAACCCTAAAAAATATACACAAGAAAAACAGCACAAATAAATATACTATCGTAAAAACTTCCTAATAAATCCTTGTAAATTACACCAAAAATATAAAACATTACATTTTAAATAAAATTTTCAACCAAACAACAGTAATAATTAACAATACCATTAAATATCTATGTGTAACTGCAGTAACCTAAAATAACAACATCTCCCAAGCGCTTATTAAAAAATACCATTGTATGCCGCTGTAAAAAATATACTTATTAATAATATAATTATTACTGTAAAAAGTAAAAAGCATATCTATACTCAACCTACTTATTCCCAATCTTTAACCTTAACAAAAGTCTTCCCAGTAAATTAAACAATGTCATTAAATCTTTCATAAAATCTGTTTACCAAGAAGTAAAACAAATTAAAAATAATTAGTACTTATATTAATGCTCTAAATAAAAAAAACAAACAAACCTGCATATAACACACCAAAAAAGTAAACTCCTAAAACTAACAGCAAAATTAAAATTAGTATCTAAACACCACTAATACATTTTCCTAAAATACAACCCCACGTAGACAAAATTAATAAATTTTGTTACATCCTATAATTATTATTTTATTATACATCATTATCTCATGTTTTTAATGTGCATACTTACTTGCTATGCCCAAGGTCTATATTAACAAATAAAAAATCTAACAAATTACGTCAACAACTATATCACCCTAAAAAAATTGTAATCAGCATAAATATATGCAAATGCAACCAGTCAAGAAAAAAATTGTAAAACTCATCCCAGAAAGACCTCTAAAAAAAGCCAAACTAACACCACCCAAAAGAACCAACTTCACAAAACCCAAAGTCCACAAAATCATAACCTAATACATCTATCTGCTAACCTGCAAAAAAACCCCCCAAAACTGCTTTATATAACTATTCTAAAAAAATACCCAATATAACAACTATAAAAAACTTGAACAAAGCCCAAAGTAACCCTGCTTTGCAACACACAATAAAGCTTACTCTAATCTGTAAAAAATAATAAAACCAAAAACTTCATAAAATTCAAAAATCCCCTAAAAATCAAAAGCAAAAAAAAATCTAAATCATAAAAACAAAACCTTAAACAAAACTACTTCAAAAAAACCAAAATTACCCCCCCCCAAAAAATCTCACCCCGCTGAAAACGGTGGAATTCCCAAAACCCATCAAATAATAATATAAAACAAAGTAAAAAGTGCCTTTCCTCCTACCCAACATGCTAACAACTTATAAATATAATAATAACTATATATATATATATTATATTATATTCATTACAATAAAAACCTCATACCTACATTTTACCTTAACACGTAATTTATAAGTTACTCACTTTCTCCGTTAAAAAACACAACCCCACAGAGATCAAGAAGCCTCTACTAAAGCCCGAGCCTAAGCCCACAGGAAAAACACCAGATTTTGCGGTGCACCCGGCAGGGTCCCATGCCCACCTCTAGCAC
>NW_005845012.1:0-682 GCF_000455745.1 Alligator sinensis
GCTTGTATAGGATGATTGACCCAGTTTGGCTTATATGTGCCGTAATGAACTAAATGCTGTCCCATGAGGGTGTCAGCTAGACACCCAGCTGGATTCAGAGGAAAGGGGCATGATGTTATTTATCTTTCTGCCTCCTGATTGGTGGATAGGCTCCACCAATCAAAACAGCAGTATCTCAAGCCTGGGACTCAACCCAAGCTCTGAAAGGTAAGCCTGCTACAATTTCAAGCTGGCTCCTGGGTGTCTGGTTACTCCTTAAATTTGATTTTTTTTTTTCCTGGTTGTTAATCAGTTTCTTGAGATGCTCCAAACCAGATAACCCCTTGTCAGTGAAAAAGGTAATTCATTTAAATTGAAACTTTTTTCTATAACAGGACTTTCCATGGCAATTATGGCTTAGGACCCTCGTGATTTACACAATTAGAAGAATGCTTTGAAGAGGCTGGACTAAGGGTATAAGAAAGCTGTAAAGCAGCAAACAGTGTGCTTGAAGAGGGAGAAATCTCTGTGACACCATCAAGTGTTGTTCTCGAGAAGTTGGGAGTGTGGCAGGCCAGTAGGCGGCGCTCCTGCGTTGAGCCGCCCACCTCCCTGCGCCCGACCGCCTTCCAGGCTCCGAGTGCCTCCCTTGGGGTGCCTCCCGTCCGGCCGACCCCTTCCCTGGAGCACACCCGCTAGCCTG
>NW_005845012.1:1234-1708 GCF_000455745.1 Alligator sinensis
ACAACCAATCTGAAAAAGCATCACTGGCTGCTGGGGCCGGTTTCCCTCCCCCTCCCCAGGTGACCAGAGCATCTGCCTCCCAGGCACCAGGCTTTTGTCATGTAGACAGGGAGGGAGATCCCAGCCCTGAGGAATTCAACACCAGCCTCTCCCGCTGGCAGAGACAGATCTCTGGAGAGGGGCACCGACGGTGGCCTTTGTGCCACACGGAGAAAAACATCGTCTCTGTCCATCGCCTGTTTAACCTACAAGGATCATGCTGGAAACTTTGCCTCTCAAAACACCCGAGTGCTTTGGAATGGGGAGAACCCAGCACTCAATCCCTCTTTGTCTTTCTCCGTCTCTCTCTCTTTTTTCTCTCTCTCTTTCTCTTTCTGTCTGTCTCTCTCTCTTTCTTTTCCCTCTAGGAATAGCTTTCTGAACCTAAATTTTATTAGTTAACCTTCCCCAAATACTCAATTAAACCAGGGTAAT
>NW_005845013.1:0-1706 GCF_000455745.1 Alligator sinensis
CGGTCAGCCCCATGCTGATCTTCATGTCGGTCTCCTGTCGTTGATGGCGCCAGGATACAGCACCCCCTCCGGGCGGACATATATATTCTACCTTCAGATTCAAGTTCAGGCGCCTTGTAACTCATTGATATTGTTCGTGTATAACTCCTAAGTGTGAGGAAGTGGGGGGAGTTCTGTGAGGAAGTGGGGGAGTTTCTGTGAGGAAGTGGGGGGAGTTCTGTGAGGAAGTGGGGGGCCTCAGACCGATGGACTTGGGGGATTCAGGACTCTGATGCAAATTCGAGGTATGGGTTATCCACAGAAAACGCTCTCTGTGAGAAATTGGGGGTACTATTATCCACAGTTCGTCCACAGAAAACGCTCTCTGTGAGAAATTGGAGGGGCTCCGGCGTTTTTTTCAAAATGAGAGAAGATTCCGCTATTATCCTCAAAATGAGAAAATTTGACCTCTTGACTTTTTGCATAGAATATGTTCAACGCAGAATACATGCAATAATTAAGGCAAAATAAAGACGTACCCAATCAATCTCTCCATCTCTCTGTGAGAAATTGAAGGACTGAATGACGTCATGACGTCATTCATGACGTCATGACGTCATGACGTCTGGTCTCTGTGAGAAATTGGGGGGACTTGCTCGCCTGTGAACAGGGTGATAGCGTTTTTCACCATGAGCGCAGGAAGAACAGTCTTGCAGAAGATTGATGGTGATCTCCGGCGGATATGGGAGGGCGTGGATTGCGGGTTTCCCAAGCCGGGTGAGCTGATTGAGATCCGCGGCCACGCCAATCTGACTATGCAGGACAGGCGCACGTTCAACCTGCTGATGACGAACGCCTGGTCCCGGATCACCTTCAACGTCGAGCACTCAATCAAGAAGTCAGACCTGCGCGGTGAGCACAGATCCAACGAGCGCCTGTCCGGCACGATCGACCGCCTGATGAAGACGCTGGTGGTGATAACGGTCGTGCACGACGGCAAGCCGAGCGATCTCAAGGTACAACTTCTCGGGCCGACCGTCGAGAACCGCGACAACAGCGGCAATTTGTACTATCGCTTCCTGCCCGAGCTGATCGAGATAATCTCCCGGAGCGGTCATTGGGCCCGGCTCCAGGCTCAGGTGATGTTGGCGCTGACCAGCAAGTACAGCCAGAACCTGTACGAGATGATCCAGAGGCGGTCAGGCCTATCGTCAAAGTTCAGCGAGGAATTCACAATTCCTGAGATCCGCGACATCCTGGGCGTTGCCGACGGCAAGATGACGCGATGGCCCGACCTGCGCCGGTTCTGCATCGAGCCGGCGGTTGCGGAGGGTGCGGGACTGTCGTCGTGCTACGTCGGGCGTCGGGATCGAGCCAATCAAACATAAGCGGCTGGTGACCGGCGTCAAGATGACTTGGTTCCAGAAGAACGATGAAGACCAAAAGACTACCTATCAGGTGATAGAACGACACAAGACCAAGCGACGATCCGAGAAGAATTAGAGAGATCTGGATCTATGATCTTCCATCATCTGACGCTCAAAACCGGAAAAATGCAGACATGGCAGCGATTAGAGACCAATCAGGACTAGAGCTGGCTTTGGAAAACTGAGCAGCGGGATAAGTGGAGTTTCTGCGTGAAGCGACCAGAATCTATGCCGCACAAATGTGAATCAGCTGTTTTCGTCGCTCATTCCTCCTTCGCCAGCAGGCTGCTGACGTGCTGC
>NW_005845014.1:0-1706 GCF_000455745.1 Alligator sinensis
GGAAAAGGTCGGTCATTTCACCTCTTAGGGGTAGTTAAATAGGTTCCTGGGGGACTCCATTTCTATTACCTGGCAATGGTGCTACAGGTGTCAAAGCTGGACCAGATTTGCTTCACTTTTGCAGCTTTAAAAAGTGGTGTGCCCAAGAGGACCCTCCGAGGGAATCTCTTGGAAGTGTGCTATGGTTTAAGTCCGTAGAGAATACTGTAAAATGTCAGATTAGCTAACAGTTTTAAATGCTGGAAAAAAGACAACTGTTGATTGGATTACAGTAGAGGCCACCCCATGACTGGGCATCCTAGGCACTACCTTGCCCTTCTTATCATTCCCATTACCTACTTATTTTGCCAGTTCCCGAAAAAATTACCACTCCTTCTACTGGGAGCAAGACTGGAGACGGAATGAATATTGCGGCTTCACAGTGCGCTCCCATGCCAGATGATCCACTGAATGAAAGGGCTTTCCAGAAAGAGACAGCTTATTCTGCACCGATTATTCATTACAATTAAAAGCTGATGTTATCCTACAACTCCTTTCTTTCTAGCAAAAATAGCAAGTCAGGGCAGTTAAGGAACTTGATGAAGTGGCCCAGAAATAGCCTGGACCCTTCGTGGAACAGGATTCATTTTATAATGCCCTCTGTGCCTTTGGATGACATTTCAGTGGATTGATTGAAGCTGTGTATTGCATCAGGAAATCAATGGAGGACATAGCTTTGCAGGTTTCAATAAAGGATTAGGTATTTGTGCGGATAATGAGACTGCCCGGGATGGTTACGTTCCATATTAAAAATTAAACCAACAAGATTTTTAGACCTGAACTCAACCCTGAGGCTTCAGGACAAGAGCCAACTTTAATTAATCGGTGTCAGGAAACAGTCTGCCCCAAGGAGTGTTATCCCATAATGCCTTCTCAGGATGTGTTTAATTTTTTTGGTCCTCCCTCCGATACAGCTGGTACTAGCTGCTGTCAGGAGCAGGATTCAGGATAAGTCTGCTCCAGCCATGCCAGCCAGCATCGTTTCTGGAACTAAGCACCAATAACTGCTAAGTGAAGCACAGGGGTGCGAAAGGAAAAAGAAACTGATTGTGACTCATCATAGCAAACACATTGGTGTCCCTTTCCATGGGAAGCAAAGCCCATCCCAGCAGTAGGTCTCATTCCCCTTACCCACTTCACCAGCCTAGTACCACTCGGTGATTATTCCCACCCACTCTCTTTTTTCAGACCAGGAGCCACGGGTACTGCATTAGCTCTCTATAAAGAAGTCACATGAGGAGACAATAATACAAATAGCTAAGCGGAAGAGTTGTTTTGATGGACTTTCCCTGCAGAATCGAGAATGAAGTTCTCAGACAAAACCTTGGCTGGGGTGATGTAGTTGGGGACGGCCCTGCTTTGAGCAGGGGGTTGGACTAGATGCGGCCTCCTTTTCTATGTACACTGAGTCGGGGAGAAGGTAGAAGCATTTCAAAATCTATCGATGCTTAGATCCAGGCATGATACCAGAGCCTGCCACTCCTACCTTTGTCAATCAGTAAAACTGAAAACCGCATATGAAGAAAGATGATTTTTAGAAACACACCTACGGAGGTGTGACTGCTTACCGGTCTAACTGAGCTCCTGTGTACACATTTACCGCAACCGCACACATCCCTAGTAAATGCACGTGAAAATTTTTACACTTGCCTGGAGTCAACGGCACT
>NW_005845015.1:0-224 GCF_000455745.1 Alligator sinensis
CATTCGCAAAGTCAAAGAAAAATAAAAAAATTAAATAAGAAAAAAAAATGTAAGAATTACTCAGTTTAAAAAAGAGTTCAACAAATTGCTTAAATATTACAAGCTTTGCAAACATGTGAAGAAAAATTAAAAACCAGTCCTTTCGCACAAATAAAGGACCAACCCCCTAAATTCCACTAAAAAAAAAAAAAAAAAAAAAAAAAAAAAAAGCAAAAAAAAAAAAC
>NW_005845015.1:285-1699 GCF_000455745.1 Alligator sinensis
AAAAGAACAACAAAGTCTAGTTCTAGTGTGAAAACAAAGCAATACCGTATCAGTCAAAACCCCCACAAGCAAATACGGAGTTCCTACTGACCAAACAACTGTTTTCCACAAAACGCCGTAAAGGCTAAGGTACTGTGGCTAATAAAACTAACCTAAACTAGCTATTAAAAAAATCAAACATCAAAAAGCAACCGTTATTAAAAACACAATAGCCGTCAGGCTAAAAGAGGTCTGAAAAATAGGCCTATTTCCCAAGTCTTTACCCTGGCTACTAAAAAAACAAGCGTTAAAATACAGCCACTAAAAGCAACCTGGCCCAATACTTCTTACCCGCCTATAGCCTGACAAAAGCACGTATCTAAAAACACTCTTATTTCACACCTAAAATTCCAGCAACCTCCAAAGCTAAAAACTAACAAAAACCACCCGCAGCCCTTACGAAGCACATGAGTGTGCCTAAATCAACACCACAAAAACAAAAAAAGTGCAACTGTGGAAAACTACCCGCCACACAGTATGTGTGTCCAACCTTAACAAAATCATTACGTTCCTCTACAAAATAGCTGTAGTCCCGAAAACCAATTCATCTCTGTTAGCCCACAACAATAAATATATCACTAACATGGAAGAGTTTCAACCCGGAAAAACAAAAAAAGGGCAAAACTATGCAAAAAACCCATATAAACACGCGACAGGCCTCAAGTAAACTTTATATTTATATTTGCCAGTATCACAAAATCAATAGCAAATTGTACGCCCAAAAAGGATGCCATCCCGGCAAAAGTGTAAGAGGCTTCATATAAAAACAGACCCAAACCTAACCGAATAAACAAAACAAAAACTAAAAAACAAAACAAAACAAAACAAAAAAACCCACAAACCTATCTCCTTCAAAATTCCTGTAGACCCTACCCACTCAAAGAAAATTCCCACAATTATAAAAAATAAAATCCCAAAAACTTTTATAATGTTCCTGTCATTGTTTTGTTTTTTTTAATTGTAATCCTACAGTAAAAGGTTAATGTCACCCAAGTCCATCCATAGTACAACAAATAAGCAAAACCAATCCTGTCTGCTTAGCAAACAAATCCCAGTCTACATCAAAAATGCCACAAAAATGCCGCAACCATCCTAAATTCATTAAAAACTACCAAAACGGTGCTTAACCAAATAAATATAAAAGTAGTAAAAAACAAGCTTACTAAAATAAAACAGCTTACCCAAGATACCTTAAAAAAAAATCAAATAGTAACTAACACGAAATACCAAAAAAAATCATGTCAGAACCCTAACCATAACAGTCCAGCCATTCAAACAACGACACACCATCATGCATTCAGTGTTAAAAGCAACACAAAACCTCACAAACAAAACAAATTCTGTCATATCTTACATTACCATACAAACCTTTATA
>NW_005845016.1:0-1699 GCF_000455745.1 Alligator sinensis
GGGCAGCCAGGTCTGGGGGTCACCTCAGGGTTAGAAGAAGCCAGGAGGTCAGAAGCAAGGAGATCTCTCTGAGGAACAGAGCTGGAGATCCAGAGGGCCAGGCAGTGTGAGGTCAGTAGGCTAGGCAAAGAATCCATCAGAGTCAGTAGCAGCAAGGGTGGAGTGGCTTAGATACAAGGATGCACACCTTGCTCCCCAGACACTTGCCTTTCTGCGTCAGAGGTTCATATGGAAAGGGCTGAGAGGTCAGCTGATTTGGCTGGCCACTCCGGTGGCAGGGGGTGGGTGCGTGTCTCAGCCCAGATGAATGGTTCTGGCTATCTTTGTCTGCCCCAGCTTTCTGTTGGGGAGGTGGGAGACCAGGGTGAGCTGCTGTGCTGGGCAGGCAAAAGCCCTGGGTTTAAGCCTACAGTCTGACAGGAAGGCAAGCAGGCATGTTATTTAAAGTAAAGTTAAAAGGGCAATGTCCATTATATTCATAAGAAATTACATTTAAGAGCAAGGTATATTTGGTAGTGAAATTTCCCTGCTTCTGAGGGAAATTGAAACCACTTCTGTAAAGGTATTTAGGATAAGTTGGATAGTAAAGGAAATACAATTTCCTTTAGTATAGCAGTAAGGCCTCTAGTACAACTTAAAGTGATTCTTACACATATTAGCCTGGTGGTTATGACACTACTCATGTGAATAATAACTAGGCCCCCTCACACCGCGCACTATTACCTTGTGGAACTACTTGCCATAAGATACAAGAAAAATATAGATACTTATATATTTCTAAATAAAAGTATTCTGAGTTACAATAAATAAGAACTCTGGAAAATAATAAATAATAAAAGACATCATATTTCAAGGTGTTAGTTGGAGGCTAGGTGGCAGTTTCCTCATGGGGCATCTAGTCCCATAATTCCTATTTCAGAACTTCTTGTACCTCTTCTGGAAAAGCTAAATAGTTTCTATTAGTGACAGGATTCTAGAATACATGGACCGCTGGTCTGATCTGGTGTCACAATCCTTATGTTCCTATTCACAATGAGTAAGCCTTTGCAGGATAATTACTGGGGACAATAACTCAAAGAGGGAGCACCAATCAGTAACTGAATAATTCAAAAATATTACTATACATATTATGCAAAGAGGCTGGCAAGAAGCCAACTTCTGATCTTTGAAGTCAATAAAAACTAGTTTCATAGACCCCAGGGTGATTTTGGACCTGATCAGCTCTCTATTCAAATGAAAAAAAAATCCACAAATTTTGGTGGATCATCATTCCCAGAAAATAACAGACTCCGTAACAGAGGAGTATGAAGGCGATTAGGAAATTAAATCCACTCCAAAAGTCACAGGGCAACTCCCCACAATTCTGAGCCTACTATTACAGCTGAGTGAAGGCGTCATGAGTCCCGAAAAATACCTCTGCTACAGAATGCAGACAGAATGCATAGCTTCCCCTGCACAGATATTCCATCTATATTCCCCCTACCCATGCATTCCCAATACATACAGCTGAACTTCTCCTCAACCTATGTCTGTTCTTCTTCTTCTCTGATTGTCACCATGACTTATTTGATTTATTCTTAAGAAATCAACTGTGCATGTGTTGTGAGGGAAAGAAAGCAAGGCACAAACAGATACATGCACTCCTGTGTTGAAATTTGTATAAGTTTGTATGTCTGCCTACATAACAGACACAGACATT
>NW_005845017.1:0-1697 GCF_000455745.1 Alligator sinensis
ACTCCTGGCAGATAACTGTAGACTCTCTCCATGCACTGGCCAAAAACACTCTCCCAGACTCAAGATTATCCAAACCTTCTGAGAGGAAGTCTGTCTTTACAAAGACCCTTGACACTCTAAGGATCAGGGACTATCCTGTGCTCTCCTATGAGCACAGAAGAGCTCATAGGATGGGCACTATATTAGGGAAGAGGGTGCTGGCATCCATATCTTCCGAGTCCAATGTATAATGGCTTTTACTAATACAACTGGCATCTTTGAATGGTAATAGCAATACACTCTGCCAAAACAGGCATGTGGGGTGTGTCTGCACAGAAAATACTTTATCCAAAGTAGCCATAATCTTGGGGATTGATAGTAGTGAAGCCATGGCAGCAAAGACCTCCATGCTGGTGACACAAATTTGAGGGGGTCCTGAGTGTTTACCTGGGCAGCTAGTCTGCACCAGAGTCTGGTACTGTTGTTATCCATACTTGCCAGATTACCCTGTACTTGGATTCACCTGCCTGGGTTTCAATGGCACCTTCATTTGCTGTGTAGAAATAGTCTGAGTCAGAGGCACTCAGATTCACATGCACACATGGGTTATGCTGCTGGAAACTATCCAGGGGTATTACATTACTCCTCCGTCCCAATAAACATTGTGTTTTGGCTTCTTTCTTGGCTGGCTTTTCTTCTGGATAGGACTAGAGGGCAGCATGGCTCTGGGGAAAGCTTCCCAAGGGATGTGGGGGAACAGACAGTCTGGGACGTGGACATAAATCCCAGCCAGCATTATCTGGGAGGAGTGTGGTGCTCTTCAACAGCATCTCCCGTAGTTGGGGTGAAGAAGTAATGAGGAGACTGGTAAACACCAGCTGTTCAACTAAGCAGAGGTGTGTGAAGTATATAAACTGGGCAATTTAGATTTAAAAAACCATGTATTTCCACAGCAGTGTGTTTTTTTTCCATTATAATTGAGATGATAAATATGCATGACAGGTGGTGTGTAAAACAGGGATGGTGGGAAACCAACTAGGAGCCAAGAGCCACTAAACATAACATTGCTTAAATAAAACCTCCTCTTCTTGGGCTGTACTGTCTCAAGCCTAGTGACTGCAGTCCTTTAGCATACATTTAAATAGTGTGTGTGTGGGGAGGGAGTATCTCTGCCTGACTCAACATGTTCAGATGGCAGAACCAAACCAAACTGTAAGTGAATGGTGTGCATCTTAACAGACTGACTGAAGAGGTTTATGGATCAGGAGTGCAGAGGCACCTAAAGGCAGGAATGGCTCTTATGTGCCCAAGACCTGACAGCCAGACATTAAAAAGAAAGTCCCTACCCCAAGGATCTTACCATAATGAGACTAGAGACTCAAGAGAGGAATACGGATGGCAATGTGACTGAGCTGAGAGAGTGAACTCAGCACTGCTGAGCTGAGTTGGATAGATGGATATGAAAGTACCTATAACTATGTCCTGGAGGGGACAAACACCTCCTTGCAAGGACCACCAGAATTTAATGGTGATTTTATGTCTGCACTGCAAAAGTAGCTGGATTCCAGGTAGAGTTAAAATGGGATCCCCTATCCAGCAACTTCTCTGTGCTCCCTACACCTCCCAATGCTGGACAAATGCCCCCCAGTCAATACCCCTCCAGACTCAGATGTTCTCATCTGGGAAGCATGGACACAGTCTCAGCACAGCAGGATGCT
>NW_005845018.1:0-1130 GCF_000455745.1 Alligator sinensis
GCCGGACCCTCATCTGCTCTGTAGGGTCCCCGAGGCCCCAGCCCTGACCACACAACCAGTCGCGGTCTGAGGGGCTGAGCCCAGGCTCTTGCTGCAGGGCCCCGGCCCGGACTCGGGCGCACGAGGGCTCCCTGGAGCAGGGTGGGCCATGCGGGGCCGTGCCTGGGGCGGGGGGTGCGGGGCAGCACGACCGGGCTGTGGGACGCGGTGTGTGGCCCCTCCACGCCAGGCCTGTGCCCTGCTGGGCTGGTCCGGTCCCTCCTTCCCGGTCCCTGCCCCGCACTCGGCCGGCGCTGCCCTGTCCTGTGGGCCCCACCGCCCCCTCGCTCTGCGCCCCAGCTCCGGCCTGGTGCTGCCCCGTGTCCCTCCCCTCCGGCCCCTCCAGGAGGGGGCAGTGAGCAGGGACGGCACTTGGATCTGTCCCACTAGCACTGACCCTGTCACTCCTGGTCCGGTCCCTCCTTCCCGGTCCCTGCCCCGCACTCGGCCGGCGCTGCCCTGTCCTGTGGGCCCCACCGCCCCCTCGCTCTGCGCCCCAGCTCCGGCCTGGTGCTGCCCCGTGTCCCTCCCCTCCGGCCCCTCCAGGAGGGGGCAGTGAGCAGGGACGGCACTTGGATCTGTCCCACTAGCACTGACCCTGTCACTCCTGCAGACTCCCACTCCTACTGGCATTTCTACACGGCGGTGTCGGCCCCCAGCCCGGACATGCCTGTCTTCCCTGCCGTGGCCTACGTGGACGACCAGCAAATTCTCCACTACGACAGCGAGACGCGGAGACAGGAGCCGCGCGGGGACTGGGTGCAGGGCGCCGTCGACCCTAACTTCTGGGAGGGGGAAACCATGAGCTTGCAGGGCTGGCAGGACGGATTTAAACGAAACCTGGTCAACCTGCAGCATCGCTACAACCAGACGGGGGGTGAGTGTGAGCAGGCAGGTGTGAAAGGAAGTCGAGGGGGACCCTGGCACTGCAGGTGATGACAAGGGTGTTGGGGAGACACCTGCGCATCAGCAGCGCAGGGTGGGGAGCCGGGTGGGCATCGCATTGTCTCGTGTCTGGTCTGTGTGTCCCTGCAGCCAACTCCTCCCACAGCCACTGGGGCAGGGGGGCGCTCCCCAGCCCATGCACCCAG
>NW_005845018.1:1140-1411 GCF_000455745.1 Alligator sinensis
TCCGCTGGTCTGTGCCCAGGACCCCGAGACTCTGGTGCTCCCCTGGCCTGGCAGATCAGTGCCTCAGCACCTGTTACACCACGGGTGGGCAAAATGCAGCCTGCTAGGCCATTGTATCCAGCCTGCGGGGCCCCTAAAAAATTTAGAAAATTAGTATTCATCTGCCCCCAGCTGCTTCTCATGCAGCCCTCGATGGCTTGTCAAAACTCAGTAAGCAGCCCTCCACCCAAAATAATTACCTGTCCCTGTGTTACACAGACCGCCCCCCCCA
>NW_005845018.1:1421-1696 GCF_000455745.1 Alligator sinensis
ACCCCCCCCCCCCCCCCCCCCCCCCGGGCTGTCTGGCTCCGGGAAGCAGGTGCCCAGCCTTGTCCCCAGGCTGACGCGTGCAGGGACACCCCGTGGGAACAGCTGTTGTCTGTCCTGCTGGGGTCAGCGCACAGCTCCCCAGCCCGTGCCCTTCCCTGTCGCGTGCAGCTCCCTGAGCCTGTCCCAGCACCTGGGTGTCACGGACAGGTGAGCTGTGCTTGAGGTCGGCCCTCGTGGCCTCCAAGCCCGCTCTGCCTTCCCGAGAAGGGCCAGCT
>NW_005845019.1:0-1693 GCF_000455745.1 Alligator sinensis
TTCACACGGGACGAGTGGGAGCTGCTGGAAGGGGAAGAAAAGGGGGTTTCCTGGGAGCAGATGCTGAGGAACGACCAAGCCCTTGTTTCCCTGGGTAAAGCTCTCGCTCTTGCTCTGCCCCGGACCCATGTGAGCTCTGAAGTGTTGTCTTCTCCCTGGGTCAAGCCTGTTCTCATTAAGAAATTAGGTGACTGTGGCGTCGATGCCTACACAGTCAGATGGGTTGCGAAGTGGCTGGAGGGCTGCACACAGAGAGTGGTGGTGGACCGGTCTTTTTCAACCAGGAGGGAAGTGGGCAGTGGGGTCCCCCAGCATTTATTCCTGCCCAGGGCAGGGGGTCGGACATGATGATCTACTCAGGTCCCTTCCAACCTAAATTATAAACTTTTGGCCAGTGGCTTAAATCTGTTTGCTCCCCACTGCTCTGTCCATGATCAGACCTCTCGCATCTCATACTTGTATATATTCCTCCTTCATTTTATCCAGCCGTCTTCCCTGGAGTCTTCCTCCTTGATAACAGGATTTCCCTTTGCCTTCTAAGCATCTTTTATACAGGGGTTTTAGACCTTCATAAGCATTCTTGTTTGCTAATTGGTTATAAAGGAGTGACGCAAGGAGTTCTTTACTGAGCATGTCTCTATACCTGTGTTTTAGCTATGTCTTCCATTTACATACATGTATGTTTTATTAGCATACTTTCTCCCCGCCTAGGGGCGTGATTTTTAGTATTTTAATGAGCTCTTTGACCCAGTACTCTGATTTTGCTTTTGTTTTCAAGCCTCCTCTATCTAAAACTGTCTCCTCCTTATCATTGCAGATGGGCATTCGTCTCATAACATTGACTCTTGCTTGGGCAAGAGTCCCAGCGCAAGAGTTTGACCTAGAAACATAGTAGTTTCTAGGTCAAACCTCACAAAGGGAAATTGTGGATCTCCACTTACTCTGACTTCTGTGCTAGGGCTCTGCTATACTGGATATGTAATTGGAACAAAGCTCACTGGCATGCTGCTGATGGCAAAGAAATTGCACAAAAGGGTGATTGGCAGGCAGTTTGGGGATGGATTCAAAGGCATTCATCCTCACTATACATTCAACATGTTAAAGGTCATCAAAAGGCTGATACTTTAGAAGCCAAAATAAACCAATTAGCAGATGCTACAGCAAAGAGAGGAGCACGGGGAGACATTGCCGTGGTGCAAACCCGGTCCTCAAGCCACCAAAATTGGAAGATTCAGGAGGAGTATGCTGTTCATCAGGAAACGGGAGAAGTTAGATGGGTACCACCTCCAGAGTATAGAGAGGAAATCATAACTGCTTGTCACAGCCTCAGGCACGAGGCATCTGGAGCCACAACAGCTAGGGTGCAGGAAATTGCCTCCTGGCCAGGGATGTCCAAAGATGTGAAGGCGTGGGTGCAGAAGTGCTTGCGCTGTGCAGGGGAGGGAGCAAAACCAAAAGACCCTGGACTCCTCTTCCATCAAAAGTTAGTGGGTCCGTGGCAAAGGACCCAAATGGATTACATTGACAAGCTCCCCCACACAGCACGAGGAAACCAGTACTTGCTAGTGGTTATAGCCTCCTTCAGCAGGTGGGGGGAGGCATTTACTCTGCGCACCCACACTGCTGACGCCCCAGCAAAGAAACTCTGGACAGACGTAATACGTCGGTTTGGAGCTCCTAAAATCATAGACTC
>NW_005845020.1:0-1074 GCF_000455745.1 Alligator sinensis
AAGAGGTCAACCAGTCAAGGCTCCACCCGTTTTATGTTTGGACAGGGACATGGGCTATTTTTTTTATGTCGTCTGTTAGATTTTTTATCAGTTTATCGTTATTATCAATTTTAACACAGCAGTTAGACAAATTTAACTTTTTATACACTCCTCCTTCACTAGCAAGCAGGTAGTCAAGAGCTAGACGGTTTTGTAGTACCGTGGTGCGTAGCTGGGTCAACTGATTTCCGATTAAGCGTAGGGCTGCGGCAGTTTTGTTGGTAACTATCTCTACTACAGCCTGAAGTCTAATGATGCGGTTGGTTAGGTAGGTAGGCTCCCTCCCAACCACGTTTGGTTTTTAAGTAGCTGGACCATAATATTGAATGATCCTTTCCGCAGGCCACTCATCAGTCCCCCATCGTTGACCTCCCCCTGCGGCTATCTTTTTAAAGGAGCTATCAGTGCTATGTTTGATGCGAAAGGGTCTGGGGTGTGATGTCTGGGTATTAGGAAAGGTAGGTTGGGTTATCCAAACACCAGGGATCAAAGCTCCTAAGTAATAAGTTCCTGTTCATTTGAGGGGAAGCTGTCTATATGCCCATCGCCCACAGATCCACCATAACCCACAAGTCTCATTCGTGATAGCTGAACGAGAGAACATTAAAGCTAACGTTAGTGAGCCTCTCTTGGTGGCACTTTTTTTTTCCTTGGCAAGATTTTGGTGGGTGTAATTTTGACCCCAAACTGAAACTCGCTCTTTTTTTAATAGACAGCCACAGGATTTAAATGTGTCAAAAGAGATATTTGCACATATCTACCCGCCCGCTTTGGGGGCAACTTCTTTAGAGATCCATGTTTTCTGGCACTTTGACTGTCCTACTCTGAACCCTCCTCCTTGTTGGGATATACAGATGGAGCCTCTAATTTTCGCCACCATAACTCTGCCAGATTCAGTGTATCGCAAGGAGAAATTAAAATTTCGACCAAAGCCCCAATCTGAGATTATACCTGTCCTGTTAAGGGGAATGGGCAGGAAAGGGACCCCTTCATCGCTAGAAACAGGGGTGAGTGCACACAAAAGGCAACTATGAT
>NW_005845020.1:1393-1693 GCF_000455745.1 Alligator sinensis
GAAGTGGGACTAGAGATGGGTTTTGAGTTACCAAGAGAGAGTAAAAGCCAAAGGAGATAGATTAAGGTCCACATTTCTGCAAGCGTAACTTCAGATCTCCTACTGGTTTACTTGTCCACCTGTCGTCTTCTTGTTCCCGGGTGTTATCAGCTTCCGGAGTGACCACACCCTGGGAGTTGGTGTCCTCCTGATGAAAAGGCTTCACTCTTGAACAGTGGGTCCACTTGTCGTTGTTTGCCAAGCGAACAGCGGTATGCGTAGTCAGTAGTACCTGATAAGGTCCTTCCCACTTCTCTGTAA
>NW_005845021.1:0-1390 GCF_000455745.1 Alligator sinensis
TGGAGCAGTGTGATGTATTTGTCTTCCTATCTTGCTATGTCTTTGATATTTGTTCTTTCATGTTTCCAGGAGGTTTAGTGTGCGTACCTTTGCAGGTGTTGCACCTCCACACCTCCCCTTCCACCTATGATGATGATGGATAAGGAGCAGCATGACTGTGGCTGTGGTGAGTAGTGCCTGTAGGGGATGAGGGCTGTCCTGTGATAGCTGTGCCCTGTGTACCGTGGTTGCTGTGATGCATCACTTTTTGATTGCCTGTGAATATCCAGCTCAGGCTGGCCACAGACAGGGATTTGAGAGCTCAGTTAGTGGGTAGGGGGGGCTGGATGTGTGCTGGGGGTTTGGAGAGGAGCTTCCCTTATCTATGACTTTGTGCCCCTGCATCCCCTCCATGGGCTGACGAGGGTTTTGTTCTTTTTCCAGTGGCCTTGATCTTGTGGTGGAGAGGGATACAAGGGTGTGCTGTGCCCTAGTGATGGAAGATCACTGATCTCCTGATCAGTTGGGGATCAGGAGCAGAGGGAGCAGGGCACACATGTGCCACACATGCACGTGTGCCCCCTTACCTCGGCAGCGGAGGCAGCAGGCAGCGAACGGGAGTGGCAGCAGCTGAGGAGACAGCAGAGGGGGCAGCAGCAGCTGACTCCCCCTAAGGTAAGTGGGGCAGAGGATAGAGCGCAGCTGAGGCAGATCCGCAGGGGAAGCCCTTCGGGTCTGGCGGTAGGGTCCGGCGGGGGCGGGGGGCCTGGTGGTCCCCTTGCCTGTCCCTCCTGTGCCCGGCTTGGGGTCCTGGAGGAGCAGGTGAGGGAGCTCCAGGCTGAGGGGGATCAGGGCTGCAGAGGATGAAATGGATGCCTATCTCTGTTCTCTGCAGGCCCAGTTGCCCACTCTACAGCCCCCACAGGAGACGCGTCCAACGCAGGAGTGGCAGAAGGTGTCCAGATCCAGAGCTGCTCAGCCTAGAGTGGTGGAAGCTCCCCAGGTACACCTGGGGAACAGGTTTGAGGCCCTGGCAGCTGTGACGGAGAAAGACAGAGCAAATGCCTCCGGCGTGGACGATGCCACTCCCCACGCGACATGGAATGGGCAGAGAACGAACACCAGCAGAAAGAAACGCCAGGTCCTCATCATCGGAGACTCCATCCTACGAGGACTGGAAGGTCCCATCTGCCGGCCTGACCCCATGACACGGGAGGTCTGCTTCATGCCTGGGGCTTGGGTTCGGGACATCACGGAGAGTATCCCGGCCTACATCCAACCTGCAGACCAGTACCCCATGGTTGTCATCCACATGGGAACGAATGACGCGGCCAGGGGAAGCCCTAACAGCATTATGAAGGACTTTGAGGCTCTGGGGGCCAAGCTTAAGGAGACGGGGGGGCAGGTGGGA
>NW_005845021.1:1426-1692 GCF_000455745.1 Alligator sinensis
ACCAGCCATTTTTGTGGGGGGACAGCTGACTGAGTTGCCACAGTTCAACCGGCGCTTATGGAGTTGGTGCCGCCAGGTGGGCCTTGGGTTCCTAAATAACAACCCATGCTTTTGTGCGGGGGACTTGCTGGGGTGGGATGGGCTTCACCTCTCTCCTAAAGGCAAGTGTGTCTTCTCTTCCAGGTTGGCTGATCTCGTACGGCAAGCTTTAAACTAGCCTTGCTGGGGGAGGGGACCGCAGGAAGACGTGGAGACACCACCTGAGC
>NW_005845022.1:0-1686 GCF_000455745.1 Alligator sinensis
CATCGCCACCCATGCCATTATCTGTCACAAACCTCCTGAATGAACGCAACCGACTGGGGGCCAGTGGAGAGCTGGACAATGCAACTCGGCGGTGTTTCAATCATGCCATGCAGCTCCTGAATGTCCAGTCCAACAGAATACAGGACAATACCACGCTGGTGCTTGACTATGGCATGGTCTCTGAAAAGAGGTTTGTGTCTGGGACTGGAGAAAATGAGATTGTTGTGTACTGTGGTGATGATGGCATGATCTGTCACACCATCAAAGTGGTGGGATGGAGAAGCTGGCTTGCTCAACAGCTTTCCAAGGCCTCACCAGCAATATTAGCTGTGATTCTGAATGCCTTACAGTTATGGGTGCAGCGCTCCCAAGGGGGTTACTTTTTTTTACCTGAGTGATGGAGGAGTTGCCTCTCATTTCCAGTTCCCACACCCAGCTGCTCGTACACAGAGCTATCTCATCCCCTCAATAAACAGTATAAACTAACTCTCAACCTGCTTCCTTTGTTGGGATGAGGTTCTGATATGTCACCTGTGTACTCTTCCCTCATATTTAGTCATCTACATTGTTTGAGTGAAATTAAGCATGCGCATTATACAGAACGGAGAAGGTTCTAGAAGATCATGAACGCCTCACCTTTATGAGGTAATGCCCTAATTTTCATGGGTGAGTATGTGTGGTTGGTGTCTCAGACATGGTGGGAAAGTTTGACGTGCTTGGCAAATAGTGGTTGCGTGACTTCTGAGGTACTTGAGATTTTGGTTGGTAGGCATGAGTATGAGTGTCAACTTTGTATCAGAAGGAATGACTGATGGGTATGTCTGGAAGATGATTGATCATTTCAAATGGGGTGATCTGCCCTTTAAAAAGCCTAACTGACCAGAGTTTGCGGCTCTTCGCCATCAGGGAGTTGTGTGCAGAGAGAGGAGTCTCCGTTGTTGTAGTCTCTGTGAAGGGAGTGGTCCAGCAGAGCGGTCTCTGTGACTGAAGCTTGTTTGTCATGGGCATTCAGCTTTTCATCTTCCCTTGGTCCATCATCATCAGTTATTGTGGTCATCTGTCCCTAGATCCCTAACTAGGCCGGAGTAATTGAAGAACACACTTACCTGAGACAGAGGAGCGCCAAGGAATTGGGTAAAGTATCACCTTCCCATGTGTAAGTGTGGGACAAGCTTGGGTGTTGCTAGTTGTGGGAGAAGTCCTGGGAGCAGTAGGGGTGTCTGTGTGGTTATGTTGGGAGGTGAAAATCTGTTCTTGCACATATTTGCATATAAATGCTATTATCTGTGTATAACCTTGCTAATAGTTGTACTAAATGTTGAACCATTTGTATGCTGTTCTGTGCTGATGTGTTTGATATTTGGTGTGATACCATATAGGTGTGTTATACTTACCATTTGAGTCTTTTGTTTTTCCGCTCTTTTTCCCAAAACCTATATATAAGGTTTGCTGGACACCCCACCTTTGTCATAAATTTGTCAAACTTCAATAGCAACACTTGTAAGTTATCCAGCCACCCTCTTCTTATCTGGCAGAGATGTAGTTATTTGGGTCCCACATTAATTAAAATCTCTCTGTTCTCCATATTTGGTTTAACCAGTCAACCAGTCATCATATTAATTGGCCTCAAACTCTGCCAGCCGGTAAGTGAAAAACTACAGTTTCCCACATTTTTCTCCTTTAAAG
>NW_005845023.1:0-1685 GCF_000455745.1 Alligator sinensis
TGTGTGGCCGTTGCTGGCTGTGCAGTGCCTGAGCATTAAAGGGTAACAGGCCCTTGTATTCCAGCGATTCCCTGTTTCCATCCAACTGCCTCCAGCTTATCCTTCTGGGAGCCAAGGGAAGAACTGTCAGGGACAGACACTGGCACCATAGGGCTGTGCTGGCTGGGACTGTGCCCAAGCCCTTTATCCCCGCTGCTGCCCTCAGCCTGCCTCCTGCCAGCTGGGGCTGGGTGATGCAGCCATGACCAGCTTCTCTCGTGAGCGCTGGGAGAGGTGTAAGGCTGAAGTCAGTTGTGCAGTCTCTGTTGTGTACATCGCTCAGCAGGGCCGGGCCATGCCCACAGGCTGCAGCGTACATCTCCCAGCAGGGCCGGGCCATGCCCACAGGCTGCAGACTAGGCACTGGTCACTGGAAATCGGGGCTGGGGATGGAGCATTCCCTGGGAGCAGGGTGTGATGCAGAGCTGGTGTCAGCATCTCATGTGTCTGAGGACTGTCAGCATCATGGGGCCTCCCTAGGGATCAGAAAGCAGTGGCACCCAAGTACAACATGTCTGCCCTTGGGGTTTGGTCCCTAGGACCCGCGTTCTCCCCTGAGACGTTCAACTCAGCTCAGCAGGATGGACGGGATCCCCAAAGTGGCTGAGGGGATTTGAACATGCAATTCCTTGACATCCTTTGGGATTTGGGTGTCCAACGCTTGTGAGGGGCTTCAGAAATGCTCAGACAAACAGAGGAACAGGGATCAATATTGTCACTCATTTGCATAGATCTGAATGCACAGGAGTGTGTGGGGATCTGGAGGAGAGGGCTTCTTTTGTGTGGGCAAACTGGGATTGCTACCAGAGTGAAAGGCAGTGAGGAACACCCACATCTTGCATGGTGCAGTGGAGGAAGGGTGACCCTTCCAACAGAGAGAGGGAAAGGGTCGGCTCTGGACTCCCAGGGTGTTTGGGACCTGAATCTAACAGAGGCCCCATGAATCAGTGTCAGCTTTAGTCTCTCTAGTCCTTCTCTCCTCCATCGGGATGAGATCCTGCCCTCTGCCTGCTACACAGGAGGTACTGGCGCCTCGTGGGGATGAGACTGGACCAGGCCGTGCAGGGGGGGCAGTCATACTGGGCGCTGGGCTATTGGTATCATGCTGACTGCACTCTGGGAAGGCAGGGCCAGGCATTGCGGGAGTGCTCAAGGGAGTGAAGAGCTCCAGGCCTTTCCACTCAGGAATGCGATTGCTCCAAGTACAACAAGTCCTCAGACGGCCAAGGCTGGTCCTGTTGGAGTTTCCCTCCATGCGTGTGGGGTATCCAGGTTGCAACTTCCCTGATCTGAGCTGTTAACCTTCTGCAATGTTGCTAAGGACCTTCTTCCCGTTTTTGCACAGCCCCTGCTCTGCTCTGTGTCACGGTGGCTCTAGCACAGTAATACGTGGCGGTGTCAGCAGCTGTCAGGGAGCGCAGCTCCAGCAAAAGCGGTTTCTCGGAGGCAACTGCAGAAATAATGAGCCGGCCTTGCAGGGAGGAGTCATAGTCTGTGTACGACCTGACACCAGTAAAAACTGTGCGTGCCATCACCTGTAACCCTTGGCCTGGAGGCTGCCGGATCCAGGCCCAGGCGCTCCCGCTACTGAGAGATTCATTCAAGAGCGTGCAGTTCAGGGTGAGGGTCTGTCCAGGCTTCACCAC
>NW_005845024.1:0-1675 GCF_000455745.1 Alligator sinensis
TCACAAGCCATGCCTGCTACCTCAAGGTATGGAGAAAAAAAACCTTTTTAAATCTGTGTCCAAATTGCTGATTCACCAAATCAGCATCAAATCTTCACATTTGGATTCAGCAGAATCAAATCAGGGACAGTGATCTGAGTCAACGAACAAAACTTTGTCCCTGATTCATTTCAAATACGAATCCGAATCAAATAGGGCCCATTTCTCACAGCCCTACCTTATACGTTGTACTTTTATGTAGTGAGATTTTTAAACTCAGCTAAAAACTGGTGATAAGGGTCCCAGCTCTGCAAGAATCTTACTTTTTGCTGTATTGCCCATCTGCTGGTGAACCAAGATCAGCACTTCTTTGAAACCTGTCTTCAGAGCCTCAATAAGAAGTTACTTTGCCTGAAAGGCTGCCAACAAATTTAAGGTTGTTAAGACCAGAAATCTAAAAGATTTCATTTGTTCTGTACTAATGATTCTGTGAATGTCTTCAGTTAATGGGTATTTCTTTTAAATTGGCAGCTCCCTACCCTTTATCTGCACTGTCTTAGCAAGTGCCTGTGGTTTGTATTCCAATATTAGACGTGCTATTAAGATTTCTTTGACTGTTTTTTGTAATGTGTGGTTTTCCTGGAGCCGGCTTCTCAAACCATCCTTGATCTCCAGAATCTCCCTGGGGCTCTGCAGTCCTCTGCCTCGGTGCCTGTTTTCCTTCTGGCAGACTCAACTAGAAACCCTAGAGCCCTACAGCTACCAAATTTGTACATACCATTTAGGCACAGAAAGATAAGTTGGATTTAGCCTCTCACATGCAAAGCTACGGAAAAGGGAAAGTACTGAAAGAGTGGCACTGTAGTTCCTTCTTTGAGAAAGCACAAACCCCAAAATAACGGTGAGATACAGGGCTGTGAAGCGCCTCTCAGAAACAGGGTCAGGAAGTCTGCTAACATTTTGGGCACCACAATTAGCATCTGACAGATGTGTATGAAGCCCAACTGGTTGAGGAAAAAGTATGTGGCTAATAAGATCATGGCCAGCGAGAACATGTACACATTGATCTGGCTCACGAGTCCCAGCACAATGAAGTCTGCTGAAGAAATTTCATTCCCACTCTTCATTTCCTCTTCCTGTGGCTGTGCCTGAAGTCCTGGACAAGAACATCATTCCTCACTTCCTACTGGAGAATACCAATAGCAACTGAGGCACCCAGCAGGGTTTCTTCTCCTGTGGAACAAATGACAGACAGTATGGTGGATGAAACAATAACCTCACTTCCCTGGGAACAGTGTTTCTTTAGGCTGAAGATTTTCTAAAATTAGTCCCACAACATCATGTCTGGTGCCCCAGAACAGGCAGGGGATGTTGTGCAGCTGGATGTACAAAATGTGGGGCAAAAAGGTGAAAACAGGAGGCAAAGTGTGTCTCTTATATGAGATCTCATCATGTCTGGTCGACTTCAGGTAAAGGTGCACCTCTGACTTCCCCGGTAAGATACTAGATTGTGCCCATGTGCCTTCCTGTCACGTAAGGAAGTTGGTGTCTTGAAACATGGCAGCTAGAGCTCATAATACGCCATGGGAGAACGAGTGACAGGAGAAGCCAGCTAGCAAACACCATTTTCAGTAAGCTTTCCTTGGTTGAAGTTTCTGGCTGGGACAGTGAACCAAAGAGTATCTCCACATTGGAA
>NW_005845025.1:0-1671 GCF_000455745.1 Alligator sinensis
GAAAGCAGTTTATATGCACTGAACTTCTCTTACAGGTTTAGACCAGTTTCTGATCATTTAGACCAGTGTATGTGTAACTTTTGTCCTTAGCCTCAGGGTCCACCAGCAGACTGACTATCTGCAGCAGCAAACTACATTTGAGTTAATTTGTGAATTTAGTCATATCTGTATGTTTATTATTTGATGATCTCCAGCTATCATTTCATTACATTACTAAGAGTCCTATCCATGTGAGGTAAGAAAATGGTTAAGGTTGAAGTTACAAGCCTTATAGATAATTTCCTCTATTGTATATCCCTCAGAATTAATTTATAACACAGGGTTACTTGTATAATCAAAATCCTCAAAACTGCAGTATACAGAGAGAACAGAACCTTACATTGCTACTGAAATAAAGTTATATATTTTATAGTTTGGTATTCCTAAACTAACAATATGGGGTAAATTCAACTAAAAAAAATAATTAAAAAAACCCAGTTGAATTACTTTTAGATTATAACATCTTTCATAGCAAAGTAACATGAAAAAAATCAACATAGTCCATTACCCTCCTGAATTAATCACCTACAGAGATAGAATAAGTAATTAATCTTTCCAATAAATAGAACTATTGCAGTAAGTAGAACTAAATGGACCTTTTTTTAGGGGGGGGTGGAGGAAGAGAGAGAAGGAGAGAATATATGACAACTTATATTTATTTTCTGCTGACAAGAGCTTCCTTTGTTTTTACTGTGCTGCTTCAGTCCCCAGGGCCTGCCCTCTCCTTCTAGTCCCCTGCAATGCATGTTGTCGAAATTAGTCTGTTTAAAAGATAGGTTGAGCCATTCTCATACTGACTTATATAAAGCCATTTTTCTGTTTTATTAGTCACATTAGCATTCTATTGCCCTTTAAATGTCACAAGTTCAAGAGCACAGCTGTACATATCTTGGAAATATTTCTGTTTGGTACAATAAAACACGAGGATACAATTTCCTGGGATGCAGACAAGATGACACAGAAGGGAAAAACACATGGGGGCATGGCAGGATTGGGTAATACTTAGAGGACTGTTTTCAGAAGAAGGGACAGGAGTCATTCACAAAACAGAGTTCTCCAAAAGCTTGTTTGGGTTGTCTCTATCTATAGATGTGAAGCAGCTTATGGACCTGCCATTGACTCCAGCTCAAGGAGAGGAAGAAAAATGACACTATCTACTTCAAGTGGCTTTTCTGACCTGATAGTTGCCTTTTCAAACTACATTTTACATTTTGACTACTCATTTATTAGCAATCATTTTTTTTCTCAGCAGAAGCTAGCAAAAACTTTCCTGGCTATATTAGCCAGCTAAAATGGTCCAGGGTTATCAGAATGACATGGAAATTTTAGATTGGTGGAAACGTTCCAGATGTACTAATGAATTCTGAACTTCTAAGAACCTGATATATCACTCTTATCTAATGTAGAAGCTGTTTAGATGACAAGAAATGTGTCAAGGAGAAAAGACAGTGCAGGAAGAAGGAGGGACAGGACAGAGGAAGGTAAAACAAGAACAAACTACTCTCCATTCTTTATATTGGGCATATATACACAAGACATTTACTGCACAGACTAGTTTGCTACCCAGTAAACATCTCGGTGTCTATATATGCGCCCCTATCAGGCTGGAGTAAACTAAACTAATTTACTTTG
>NW_005845026.1:0-1668 GCF_000455745.1 Alligator sinensis
GTAACTACTGTGCTTTTTGCGGCTCTCACCCAGGGGCACTTAGCCCCGAAAACACACCACCCCGCCAGGCTCCTGGAAACGCTGGCTAATATATGTCTTCTATTGAGCGGGTTCCTCCTTGTAGGCACTAAGTCCCACGCTGCTCCGTCAGCAAGACTGGAGGTCAAGTCCTGATACGGGAACGGTGGGTCTTTGGGTGCGAGCAGTGCGACTGCTCATCTTGACTAACACGGGGCCCGTGCAAAGACACCAAAGCCCCCCGTCTTTAACACTCTCGTTCCACCTCAGAGGCACCGAGTCAAGGGGCGCAGCCCAAAACTCCACATGCAGAGGTGTTTGCTATCCTGGAGGGCAGAGCCCTGGCCTACAGTCTCAGTGTCCTGGGTTTGAATCCTGGCCTTGGCTGGTAAGGTGGTTTCCTGGGTGACTTCTTTGCTCTTGTGGCCTCCTCCCTCTTTCATTGCTGTGGCTGGAGGCACCGGGTCAAGAGGCGCACCCGACAGCCTTCTGCTCAGCAGAGCTTGCTGGCCTGGTGGTGAAAGTGTTTCTCTAGCGACTTGGTGTCAGGGGTTCAAATCCCATCCTGGCACTGTGAGCAAGTACCCTTAATGAACTGGTCTCTGGGAGAAGTTCTTTACTCCTGGGTCCTCAACTCTTTCATTGCTGTGCCCAGAGGCACCGAGATAAGAGGCGCACCCGACAGGTCCCTGAAAAGAAAAACTAGCTGGCCTTGTGGTTGAGGCGCTGCCTTGAGACTGGGAATCATGGGTTCAAATCCCACTCTGGCATGGTGAGTAAGTACCAATAATAAGCTGGTCTCTAGGAGAAGTTATTTACTTCGGGGGCCCTGACTCTTTCATTGCTGGGCCCAGAGGCACCGAGATAAGAGGTGCACCTGACAAATCATTGAGAAAGAAAGTTTGCTGGCCCTTGTGGGTAGAGCACTTATCTAGAGCCTGGGAATCAAGGGTTCAAATCCCACCCTGGTACCATTAGTAAGCTGGTCTCCAGGAGAAGTTATTTACTCCTGGGGCCCCTGCCTCCTTCATTGCTGTGCCCAGAGGCATTGAGATAAGAGGCGCACCCAACAGGTCCCTGAGAAGGAAAGCTTGCTGGCCTTGTGGGGAGAGTGCTTGTCTAGCAAGTGGGAATCATGGGTTCAAATCCCACCCTGGCACTGTGAATAAGCTGGTCTCTGGGAGAAGCTCTTTACTCCTGGGGCCCAGACTCTTTCATTGCTGTGGCCAAAGGCATCGAGATAAGAGGCGCACCTGACAGGCTTCCAGGAAGGAGAGCTTGCTGGCCTTGTGGGTGAGGTGCTGCCTTGAGACACTGGTGGCATGGGTTCTAGTCCTGTGTGTGTCTGGGCCTGGCGAGTGATCCTGAGGGAGCCCAAGACCCATGGCCTGGGTGCCCCCCTAGCTGTGCTGTTTGAGCGCACAGCAGTTGGGGTTGGCTCCATGCTGCTTCTCAGCATGATTTAGGCACCCATGTATACTGTTGTCACATGACCTTTTGGAGGTCATGGAGAGGTCGCCCGGGTCTGGGGGGGCGTCGCCCGGTTTTGGCACTCCCGGTGTACATGTCCAGTGTACAGTTGTACATCCAGTGTACAGTTGTCCAGGTGAATGTAGACATGGACACGACTAGTCTGGTTTTGAGCCTCCC
>NW_005845027.1:0-1665 GCF_000455745.1 Alligator sinensis
TGTCTACACCAGCATAAGGCAGGTGACTGATTGATGCATCCTACGTGTCTGATCCCCATAAAAATTCATTTTACTAATGCACTGCTACAGGGGTATATGGTAGCACAGAGTGCTAGGCAGAAAGAAGTTAAAAGCTTCTACAGATCTATGGCTTAATACAGTAGTTTCCAAACTGTGGTACATGTACCACTGATAGTACAACTGAACAAGCTGGTTAGATTTGTCACCTGAACAAGTCTTATTGTATTTAGTCTGGGGTACAGCAGGGGTTTCCCCTGCTCCCAGCACCTTTGATTTGTGCTGTTGAGATGCTTGTGCAGAGACTGAGGTGGGATACACAGTCATTAAGAGGGGTCAGAGATTTCATAGATTTCTAGGGTCGGAAGGGACCTTGTAGATCATCGAGTCCGACCCCCTGCTCTAGGCAGGAAAGAGCATGGGGGTTAAATAACCCCAGCTAGGTGCCTGTCTAATCTTTTCTTGAACACCTCCAAGGTAGGAGAAAGCACCACCTCCCTTGCAAGCATTCCATATTTTGTCAACCCATAAAGAATTTCTTCCTAATATCCAATCTAAATCTACTCTCCTTTAGTATGTGACCATTATTCCTAGTAACCCCGAGGGTCCCAGTGCCAGGTGGATGAGAGTAAGAAATGAAAGAAGTATTGTATATGGATGATATCTATGTCACAGTAAGGGACAGATTGTGCCCTACTTGTTCTTTGGAACAAGTCTGGAACAGGCCTGGCCATGCCCCCGCGCCTGGCGCTGCAGTAGCAAAGGGGGGGCACCTGGTGCACCCTGGCTCCAGTCCATGTTGGTGGGACAGGGAGGAATTAAACCCCCACCCTGGCCAGGTCACTCCAGGCTATTGCTGGGGCTGGCTAGGCCCCTCCCACTGGAGCAGCAAGGGAGAAATGCCTGGCAGGTCCATGCTGGTGGGACAGGGGAGGGAAAAGTGGAATAAAACTTCTTTCTGCTCCCTTCCAGTGCCAGCATCTGGCCAGGCCCCCACCCCTATGTATCCCTGCTCTGGCTGGGGAGCAAAGGGGCAGGGCCAGCCCTGCTTGGCTGGAGCAGAGAGCACAATTCAGCCCAGAGAGCATGCTGGGATGCTGGGGGATTCTAGTTTAACTTAACCAGGAACAGGTCTGGGACAGAAATTGCATAAACCCGTTTGAGCTCTATCAGTTAAGCTAATACTGAATTGAACCAGGTTTATCTCAAACTGGTTTTGGCCATTTTGAAACTGGTTTATGTGCACTGCACTTATGTTCTGTTACAGGTTTAAACCAGTTTCTGATCCCTTAAACCGGTCTGTCTGTAACTTCTGTCCTTAGCCCTCAACATTATTTCCAAATCACAGATTTATTTATTTTTTACCGTGCTTGATATTTACTCAGTAGTTGGACTGAATGTTTAAAGGAGCCTCCGTTACTTTTAAATATATGAGCCAGTAGTTACACCGTCTTCCAGTTCTTTGATGGATAGGAACATGACAGTTGTGGGTAACCAGAGCACTTGCTACCTAGAGAGTAATAATGGCAATGGATCGAATTTTCAGGGGAGCTGAAGGGAGATCATAACACAATAAACACTTTTCCTCAGTAGAGTCCAGAAACCTTTAAGAAAACGAAGCCGGCACCATTATCTCTAGCTTGTGGA
>NW_005845028.1:0-1664 GCF_000455745.1 Alligator sinensis
TTTTGTGAGTTTGAAAACAGAAGGGGGGTCGGGGGTGTTGCGTGTGTATTTTGTGAACACACGGCATGTGAGCCTCTGCTGTGTATCTGTGATTCCAGAACGTCCCGTCACACCACGGTATTTCTGGTCTTGCTTTCTGTTCATCCACTTTCCCTGGAGAACAGTTTGTGTTGCTTATTTCCTGTTGGGGTTGCTGGCACTGCCATGGCCCTAAAGGATCCTGTCCGTAGGAGAAAAGGAAAGGGTTAAAGCAGAGCCTTGGAACTGAACCCACCGCAGGTGAGACTCCTTCTGGCCTTGATTAAAGGCTGCCAAAGTGGGTGCGGGTTTCTGCATGTCTGTGGTGAAGTAAAGGCTTGTTTGGTCTTTTTTTTTTTTTTAACTTACTTTTGGGCTTGTTTTTTCATTTCTTTCTCTTTTTTGGGGAAAAAAACACTACTTATTAGTGTTGGGATGAAATAGTTTGGGCAGTGGGGCATTTTGCTGAGTGGATATAAGCCTGTTTGTAAAGTTTGGGATGAGATGGATAGTTTGGGAGACTTCTACAGTTGCTCTTCTCTGACTGTCAGAAAGAGTATTTGGTGACTGCCCCTCAACAGATGAGAAGAAATAAGCAAGCATCCACCCTTGGGTAGCCAAGGTTCGTGTCTACTAACTACAAGCCTGACAACTACTTGGCATTAATAGGGATGTAGGTTGTAGCCCTGTGGGTCTAAGGACCAAGGCAGACAAGGTGCTTTGGGTGAATCTGATTATCTTTTATTAGACCAACTTGAATACTTGAGGGATTTTTTTTCCCAACTATTTAAGTTGGTCAAATAAAAGATACCAGATGCATCCAAAGAACCTTGAATGCCTAGAACATAAATAGATGAGCTGTAATTGTGGGCCCAAAGGCTGAGAGTGCAGATTCTGCTTGAAAAATGCAGCTTATCAGGAGCTCTGTTCAGAAGTGTGCAGCTTGGATGCCAAAAGCATTTTGTTAACAGGAAAATTATTTATGTGAAACTGCAAATGAAAAGGTTAGAAATGCTGAAGTGACTTTGATGCTTCATTGTTAGGTTTGGTTTTTTGGGGAGGTGGAGACTTTGTTTGTTTGTTGTGTTCTGTTTTCTTCAAGTGGCATTTTTAACTTTGGGCACTTCTGACAATTTTACTTGTAATATAAAAATACAAGCAATAATGATAAACATCCTAAATGCATTTTCAGTTCATAGGGTCAGTCTTAACTGGTCTATTTGAGTGTAGCTCAAAACTAGGAGTTAGATTATGCCACTGCCAGTCTAGGACCTGGTTCATTGCCATGACCCAGTATTTTCAGGCCTCCCAATGCAAAACCTACACCTGTCTGGCAGAGAGAAAAGGAACTTTCTCTTAGTAAAAAGCATGAGCCCTGTAGCACAGGTCACTTCTTACCATTTAATTAGTTTATTCAATGTAAGGTCATGGTCAGGATCAAGCCCAGGTTTCTTCTCTACCATTTTTGGTGGGGTTGAATATGCTTTGTGTACAAATATACATCAAAGCCAGGAGGTGGTTTCAGTGCCAGCCAGCTTGAAAACCAAAACCAAACAGGGGGGTCTGGATTTGAATCTTCACAGATGCCAATTAAAGGGAGCCTTGAGATGTAAATCAGCACACAGCAATAATAAAAAACACACTCT
>NW_005845029.1:0-1663 GCF_000455745.1 Alligator sinensis
CCCCCAAACCCTTGCACCTATCTCCTTGAACTGTGGCAAGATTTGTGGCCTCAGTAAGAGCTATCACCCCTACAGTTTTGACCCCCCACAGTGTAACACATAGACGTGACAGGAGTTTTGCTTTCAAGAATCTGGGGTACAGTTCCCTCAAAACCTCTGCACCTATACCTTTGAAATTTGGCAGGCTTTGTGGCCTCACCAGGGTCCGTCACCCCTGGAGTTTTCACCCCCTGTGGTGTAACACACAACCGTGACATGAGTTTGGCTTTCAAGAATTTGGGGTACAGTTCCCCCCAAGCCCCTCCACCGATCTTCTTGAAACTTGGCAGTATACTCTTAGCAGTGGCTACCACCCCTGCAAGTCTTACCCAAATTAGAGACAAAACAACAAAGTTATAGATATTTCATTGATTCTCCATTATACCCTATGACCAGATCTCCGAGGCAGCTCTGAAACTTCGGAGCTGCTTTGGCCAGATCAAAGTAGCAAACCAATCCGGAGCTCCAGATCAGATCATTGACATCCAAAGCAGCTGGATCTGAAGGTAGATTGAATACCTGCCTACTCACACAGGCCTAATAGCCACCTCCTTGTTCTTTGAGCTGCCCATCTCCCACCTTCAGGTCTCGTTCAGTGTATGTCAATATTGTGTCACCTGAGTTCTCAAGCCATGATTGCATTGCAGCACTCTTAGGATTATCCATGTAAATCCTGATTTTCAAGGACCTGAAATTAACTGTGTCTTCATTGTTTTTGATTGCAGTTAATGTGATTGTACTGGATACAGTTATCCCTGTCAGGGGGGCCATGCAGAGAAAAAATCAGTAAGCAGACTATGTTTAGGGCACCTTTTCTAGCCTCGTCCCCATGTGGAGTGAGCAGAGCAGATGCTGAAGAGGGCTGCTTTAATGGCAGTTATTGCTGCCAAAACATCCTCTGCCTCATCCAAGTGCTAGACACCCTTCTTGTAATTGCGACTTCCATGCCAGTTCATGACTAGGAGCTTCCAGATGATCGCAATCCTGCTCCTCTCATTATTACCTGGTCACTGAAGGATTTGAAAAACATGCTAGAAAAGCCATTTTCATGGAAGATGCCTATTCGTGATTTTTTTTTTAATTTATTGTGGAGAACCTGCTTTCACACAATTCTTGAAAGAACAGGAGACTAAGAATATTGGAGATCACATTCCAGTGCAGCCTTCATTCATTTTCACATCCATGGAGATTCTAACACAGAGGTGGGCAGTTATTTGGGCTTGCATTTAATGGGTGTGTCTAGATAAGCATGCATGTGCCTCTTGTTGTGCCTCAAACCCCTTTGAGATGCATCAAGAGGCATGTGCAGGAATGAAAAAACATTCCCCATGCTGCAAACTTGCAGCATGGGGACAAAATTAGTCCCCAGAGTAAAAAAAAAAAAATGCTTCACAGAACAGCAGGGAAGGCATGGTCCCAGACCATGCCTGGAGGAAACACAGAAGTCAGTCCTCCAGAAGAGATACTCTCGTTTTGGCCAGAGCATCTTTTTGGTGCTCCTGCTGCCCCCGGCACTGTCCAAGGTAAGTTAGAGAATGGGGTGTGGGGGTTTATGGGTGTGGGTGGGTATGAGTGTGTGAGGAGTGGCAGGGGGATGTTGGTGGGGGTGTTGGGAGTAGAGGGA
>NW_005845030.1:0-1663 GCF_000455745.1 Alligator sinensis
AAGGATGGAGATTCCACAACCTCTGTAGGTATTGCAGAGACAGAAATCACCCTCCCCAAACCCTGTCCCCTGTGGTTATAACCAGATACCTGCTCAGCTACTGCTCCTCATTTTCTTTTCCATTGCAGATGTACACAAAAAAGCATATTTAACAATAGTAACATTTGTAGCACCAGCAGCAGCTATCACTTCTTGGCATTCTCACAGGCCCTTTATGTTCACAGGAACCTCTGCTGAGTTGGGAGCTCTAGGGCTTTGCCCATAGCAACCTCCTCTGTGCTTTGGACAAGCACCTGGGTGATCCACATACCACTGCAACAGAGTCCACGAGGGAAGTAAGCATGCACAGCATCAGCACTAATGAGAGCCCAGTGGACACATACAGAGCAGGCTAGTTTATCTGGACCCCCTGCTTTGGTGACATCAAGAGACAGAATAATGTTACTGATTCAGCACGACAGGGGCAGGTAGAGCTTTGCAGGCAGACAGGAAGAGCATCCGTTGGCAAGACTGCTATTCAGGATTGGTCTGAGTGACGATGGTCACAGGGCAGTGGAAGAATTACAGCTGCAGAGGAACACAGCTGTCAGGGTGAGTTCTTAACCCACTGACTCCTTCATGGAAAAAAAAACCCAAAACAGCCATGCAGTTAGCTAGCGTTTATCTGTGGATCTCAGAGAAAAGGAAATTCAGTATCGTGGGTACTGCTGTATAGGGCATTTTAGCAGCAGCCTGGGCTGTCCGCTAGACTAGAGTTTGTTCTCCGCAACAGTTAGTACTTTTGCTTCTACTTCCACTTGAACCAAAGCTGCAAAATGTGGTGCTTTTTATAACCTCAAACCCCAAGACTCTTCAGATGTAAGGCCTAGCTTGGGGCCCTTCTATGTTCAGACAACACAGAGAGAGACAGAGGTGTTATCGGGGCATATTTAAGGCAATAAGAAGGAAGAGAAGCCTCAGGGATTTGCGGGGTGGAAGGGCAGGCAATGCTTTCATAAACATCTCTTGGGGCTGCTGCACCTTGCTACGCCAAGGCCAAGACTTGAGACAATCTCAACAGTTAGTATTTCTGATCCTTTTGTGGGATGACCCCAAGTAAATTACAGTTACAAACAAAGCTCATGAAAGTCTATAGGAATAGAAATGGCATCATCTTCACTCTTTGAGAAATGTCCAGGTCACTCAGCTCTTGCTTCAAAGAGGCTAAGACTAAAAAAGGGAGAGAAAAAAAAGCAGTAGCAGTAATAATAATAATATGCTGGAAGTTTAAAGTATTACGAGTTTTTATCTGATTATGCTTAAAGCACTTAATAAAGAGTGTAGTAGTTGGAACCCACCAAAGCTTTGCAAGATGAACAAGCTGTGTGTGTCCCTTTTACAGATGCGAAACCTGAGTTGGAAGGCAGCCATCAAACATATTTTAACCCCTGCCCTCACAACACACACTTACCTCCTCCCCAACCTTGAGCTGTAATGGGTATTCAGGACATACTGCATTTACTCACATACCATGCACCTTTCCCCCAAAAATGGAAGTGCAAGTTTTTAAGTGAAGAAGCTGATTTCTACTCTGAAATGGAGTGGAGACATGGGAATGCTGGAATAGCTGCTGAGGACTGGCTCTGTGCTAGACATGTATAGGGGGCAGAGTCATGGCAGAAAA